>NC_037686.1:2846600-2862169 GCF_003255815.1 Theropithecus gelada
TTTTTTTTTTTTTTTTTTTTTTTTTTTGAGACAGAGTCTTGCTCTGTCACCCAGGATGGAGTGCAGTGGCCGGATCTGAGCTCACTGCAAGCTCCACCTCCCGGGTTTACGCCATTCTCCTGCCTCAGCCTCCCGAGTAGCTGGGACTACAGGCGCCCACCACCTCGCCCGGCTAGTTTTTTGTATTTTTTAGTAGAGACGGGGTTTCACCGTGTTAGCCAGGATGGTCTCGATCTCCTGACCTCGTGATCTGCCTGTCTCGGCCTCCCAAAGTGCTGGGATTGAGCCACTGCGCCCGGCCTGGTGTATTTTTAAATATGAGTCAGTATTAACAAAAATAGCATGACTGGGAGTTCAGTCTAAGACATGATCAAAGGGTTTTTGACCCTAAACTTGTGAAACATTCCAGATTACAGAAGCTCATCTGTTACAGTGCATCTTCTGTGCAGAGGGCTAAGAACCCCTCTGCCCACCCCATCAGCTGGTTGTGAGGATTCAATGAAATGACATGGCAGGTGTTTAGACCACAGCCTGCCGCTAGAAAGTACTCAGTACTTGTCAGATATTGTGACTAACAGGTAGAGGGAACCACAGGGTGCATCAGTGACATACAGACACACACAGCAAGTAAGGCAGAGGGTAGGGTGCCGCTTAGAGCTAACTGGGTATGGATAATCCCAAACTACGGTAATAACAGAGTCCATTATGGTTAGACTCAGCAGCCACATTTTTTTATAGACTCCCACTAAATACGCTTTTATTTCCTACACCCATACCATCTTGGAATGACGAAAGTCCCAGTCAGTAAAGACTGCTTGAAATTTAACTCGTCTTAGAGATAAGGAGCGGAGTTACCAAGTGAACAGCAGTATGATGAGCTGTTAAAAGTGTCTTAAACGCACACTTAGAGGGAACTAATTCTCACTGTATCATGTTTCTGTTATGAGTCAGCAGAGGAAGCCGTCTACTCGAGAGAGACTCTGCCCTCCTGGCAGAGGGAGGGAAAGGTGAGCACTGGAGGGAGGGAAAGGTGAGCACTGGAGGGAGGGAAAGGTGAGCATTGGAGGGAGGGAAAGGTGAGCACTGGAGGGAGGGAAAGGTGAGCACTGGAGGGAGGGAAAGGTGAGCACTGGAGGGAGGGAAAGGTGAGCATTGGAGGGAGGGAAAGGTGAGCATTGGCGGTGAAGCCACGGGACAGAAATGACCTCACCTGCAGACCTGCTGTGTCCAAGGTCAACAGAGTGCTCGGCACCCACAGGAAGGGCAGGATTAAAAGAGAAAAGGCTTCCACTCCCACCTGCTTTCTCTCCACCGCGTCTATCATCAGGAGAGAGTATAGAGTCCTGCCCACTGTGCTGCAGCCGCATACACAGCCCAGAAAAGATCTAGAGATGGGCACTGAGGTGGCCTCGCAGAGGGGGAGCTGCTCATGCTCAGGCTAAGGGTCAGGGTGCTCGGGTGTAAAAGCCCAGGCCGATGGAGATGGGTAGCACAGAGCTACAGATGCACTGTGACACACTTGCCACCAAATCCCATGACACCATAACTACGGGAACAGTCTTTGTAAAGTGAAATTAGCACATTTTGATCAAATAAAAAGACTCTTTTACAAAGTGGGCTGATGAAATTTGCACCACCCAGAGACAGGGCAGACAGAAAGAGGATCACTCCCACAGTGGCTGGGCAGAGTCATAAACTGACCGATTCACTGTGGGGTTGTGAAGGAAAACCAGGGTCGCTTAAGGTTTCCCATCTATCGGCTCCCATGGCCAGCACCAGCAAGGGCAGCCTGAGGCACTGCTGTTTAAAGCTCGTAAACCAGGCTACACGGAACACGGGCAGATGACAGATCCCAGTATGGCAGGCACCTTTAGAAAATGAAGTTTCCGAGGACTCAAGGTCTTGGAAGAATTTACAAATAATACTCACTTAATGCCTTTCCAAGAAAACAGTCTTTCAGAGCTGAACACTTTCTCGAAGCGTTCCACTTTGTATGTGTTCATCCTATATTCAAGTGTAAGAGGAAACATTTTCAGGACAAGCCATTTTAGAAACTCCTAGAGTTATCACGAACACAAAGTAACTTTCAAGACTTGAGTTTCAGACTAGCGTTATTAGTTAAGGGCCCCACCTGGCCCCAGGATATCAAAGCTCAAATTTTAGTTCCACTACTTACTACGAAGCCTGGGGCAAGTTACTCAGCTGCCCAGGGCCTCATTGTGCATTGGCACCATATAGGTAAAACAACAGGACTGTGGTAAAGATTAATGTGTTCATATACAGAAGTAGTGCTTGAAACAGATGGTACATTACAAGCAAGCACTAGAGCACTATATAAATGTTAGCTATTAGAGTCTAAATGATCTTGTTTTTTCATTCCCAAAGACAATGATTGGCCATTAAATGTACATTTCAAGTTAGATGTTTCCCAAGAGCACATACAATTCATTCATTCCACAGATATTTGTTGAGGGTGTACTATGCACCAAGTAAAAACCCCTTAAAGAGCTGAATATCCCAGAGCTTACATCTTTTGAGGAAAACGAATTTCAAGACAGCACAAATAGGGCTTTCACCAGAATTCCAACAGATTTAGAATTACAGTTAACCAGCGCTCTCAGGGTGCAGGGCTTTCGTGAACTACTTACTCATAATGGAAGCCAATGTCATGGTTTCCAGCAACTACCTTCAGCTGTACGTGACTCGGGTGTCTGAACATTTTCTGAAACCGCTCCACATCATCCGCCCAGGCCTGAGGGAAAAAGAAAAACCTCTGGAGGCCAGAGAACCATCCCTGCCCTGTGGCTAAAAAACATGATCCCTGTTTTGTTTGGTTTTGTTTTTGAGACGAGTCTGGCTCTGCCTCCAGGCTGAAGTGCAGTGGTGTGATCTCTCCTCACTGCAACTTCCATCTCCCGCATTCAAGCGATTCTCCTGCCTCAGCCTCCAGAGTAGCTGGGATTACAGACACACGCCACCATGCCTGGCTCTTTTTTTTTTTTTTTTTTTTGTATTCTTAGTAGAGACAGATTTTCACCATGTTAGCCAGGATTGTCTTGATCTCCTGACCTCATGATCCACCCGCCTCAGCCTCCCAAAGTGCTGGGATTACAGGTATGACCCAATGCACCCAGCCAATGATCCCTATTTTGATGTGAGAAGTGAATGAATTCCCCTGTTTAAATCAGATGTCCATAAAGATGATGTAGAACTTTTTTTTTTTTGAGATGGAGTCTTGCTCTGTCGCCCGCCACCACGCCTGACTAATTTTTTTGTATTTTTAGTAGAGACAGGGTTTCACCATGTTAGCCAGGTCTCGATCTCCTGACCTCATAATCCGCCCGCCTTGGCCTCCCAAAGTGCTGGGATTACAGGCGTGAGCCACCACACCTGGCCACAATATGTCCTTTTTAAGACTACAATTAATACTTACTGTTATGTAATTTGATGCCAAGTTTTTGTTTTATTTTGTTGTTTTTTTTGAGACAGGGTCTCACTCTGTCACCCAGGATGGAGTGCAGTGGCCATGATCTTGGCTCACTAGAACCTCCGCCTCCAGGGTTCAAGTGATCCTTGTGCCTCAGTCACCTGAGTAGCTGGGATTACAGGCACCTGCCACCATGCCCAGCTAATTTTTGTATTTTTAGTAGACACAAAGTTTCACCATGTTGGCCAGGCTGGTCTCGAACTCCTGACCTCAAGTGATCCACCTGCCTCAGCCTCCCAAAGTGCTAGGATTACAGGCGTAAGCCACCAAGCCCAGCCTGATGCCAAATTTTTAAATGGTATCCTCTCCCATCTTAAAACAATAACTGGCAATTCCAAAAAATATTTGGTTCATGCACCTATTATTTGAAGATCCCCTGAAGACCATTCATAGACCCTGGTGGAGAAATGCTTAAGATCTGGGCATGCTATAAGAACAGGCTCTTACAAAATGTCCAGTAAGTTCTTCATCTGTCCCAACCAAGATGAGGTTGAAAACATCTTTAAAAGTGGCATTCCCGGCCGGGCACAGTGGCTCGCACTTGTAATCCCAGCACTTTGGGAGGCTGAGGCAGGCGGATCACGAGGTCAGGAGATTGAGACCATCCAGGCTGACACAGTGAAACTCCATCTCTACTAAAAATACAAAAAACAGCCGGGCGTGGTGGCAGGAGCCTGTAGTCCCAGCTACAGGCAGGAGAATGGTGTGAACCCAGGAGGCAGAGCTTGCAGTGAGCCGAGATCGCGCCACTGCACTCCAGCCTGGACCATAGAGTGAGACTCCGTCTCAAAAAATAAAAAATTAAAAAAAAAAAATGTGGCATTCCCCTATGGCTACCACTGTGGAAACGAACTAATGAGATGTGGGAGAAAGAAAGACAAAAAATACTTAATGTAACATATATTTCAAAATTATTCTGATACTTGCTTTAACTATTAAAACTTCAGAGTTATGTTAGTGTAGAGTTCTTATTTTTATAAAGCTAAAAATATCGATTGTACAAACACCCTAGGGTAGGGAAAAAAACAAAAAAAAACCTCAATTCTAGATGGTAACCAACTTTATCCTAAACGTTGTAAATCTGGCAAAACCTAAGGAAACATGCTGGATAGTGTCCTTGAATACATTTACAAAGATTCCACTTTAACAAATAACATTTAAAGTTAGATGGCTGGGCACGGTGGCTCACACCTCTACTCCCAGCACTTTGGGAGGCTGAAGTAGGCGGATCACTAGAGGTCAGGAGTTTGAGAGCAGCCTGGCCAACATGGTGAAACCCTGTCTCTACTAAACATACAAAAATTAGCTGGGTGTGGTGGCGGGCGCCTGTAGTCCCAGCTACTCGAGTAGGCTGAGGCAGGAGAATCACTTGAACCAGGGAGGCAGAGGTTGCGGTAAGCTGAGATCACGCCACACACTCCAGCCTTGGTGACAGAACAAGACACCAGCTTAAAAAAATAAAAAATAAATAAAGTTAGAGTAACATAAAATCAGAATAACAGGCATAGAAAAACATAAAATATTGCCCTTAATTTGGAAAGGCAACATATCTATCCAACCACATTTTGTAACTAGTTGTTTTTACATATAACATTTCCACTATCTCACATTGAATTACAGCCTAGAGGATAACAAACATTGCAACTCTGCAAACAGTGGTTCCTATCAACTCCGAAACAAGACTTCTCTTGCGTAGCTACTGAATTGTCCTAGGAAATGCCAGTAAGGTTTTTTGGGTTTTTGTTGTGGGTTTTTTTATTTTGCTTTTGGTTTGGTTGTTTGTCTTCCTTGATTTTTATCTTTATTTTTTGAGACAGAGTCTCTGTCACCCAGGCTGGAGTGCAGTGGTGCACAGCTGACTGTGGCCCCGACCTCCCAGGCTCAAGTGATCCTCCCACTTCAGCCTCCTGAGTAGCTGGGACTATAGGCGTGCACCACCATGCCTGGCTAATTTTTGTATTTTTTGTAGAAACAGGGTCTCACTAAGTTGCCAGGTTTTGAACTCCTGGGCTCAAACGATCCTCCTGCCTTGGACTAGGCCTGGCGTGGTGGCTCATGCCTATAATGCCAGCACTTTGGGAGGCCAAGGTGGGCAGATTGCCTGAGCTCAGGAGTTCAAGACCAGCCTGGGCAACATGGTGAAACCCCATCTCTACTAAAATACAAAAAAAATTAGCTAGGCATGGTAGTGTATGCCTGTAATCCCAGCTACTCAGGAGGCTGAGGAGGGAGAATTGCTTGAACCCAGCAGGTGGAGGTTGTAGTGAGCCTAAATCACACCACTGCACTGCAGCCTGGGTGACAGAGTGAGACTCCATCCCCTCCACCACCAAAAAAAAAAAAAAAAAAGGCAGGCACAGTAGCTCATGCCTGTAATCCCAGCACATTGAGAGGCCGAGGTGGGCGGGTCACCTGAGGTCAGAAGTTCGAGACCAGCCTGACCAACATGGAGAAACCCCATGTCTACTAAAAATACAAAATTAGACGGGCGTGGTGACGCATGCCTGTAATCCTACCACACAAGAGGCTGAGGCAGGAGAATCGCTTGAACCTGGGAGGCAGAGTTTGCAGTGAGCTGAGATTGCGCCATTGCACTCCAGCCTAGGCAACAAGAGCGAAACTCCATCTCAAAACAAAAAAACTCCTCCTGCCTTGGGCTTCCAAAGTGCTGGTAGTATAGGCATGTGATGAAGTTTTTTAGACTACACCCCAAATTAAATATTTTCCAAAAACCATTAGTGACTGAACATTTTTAAGCAGCAAGAACAGTTCATGTCTTCATTTGTTTTGTTCCAAGGATAGAATAAGCAAAACATTGTGACAACTAAGGTGAGAAGAGCTTTTCTCTTTGGTTTGTGGAAAGTCTTACATTACCCCAATACCCAGGCGGAGGTCTCAGCCCCTCTGAAGGCAGAGGATCCTCACATCGAGTCCCCAGGGCCCCTTCTGCATCTCTCACTCAGAAAAAAGAAAATCAGAGGAGAATAGCAAGTCCCTTTTGTAGCACAATTCTCCTCATGTTGTGGTTCAATAAGAGTGTGAAATTAAATGTACATTTCAATATGTATTTTGCAATTTCGGTCACAACTGAAATAACATCTATCTTGCCCATTTCTCCCTTTCCCAAGAGGTTCACAAAACAGTGTACTCCAAGTAAATGATATCTGGCTAATCGACCTATTTCCTACACAGACGAATGTTTACGATTAGCCAACCTCACCTGGGATTGAGCTGTTCTAATAATCTTAGATAGCCTATGAATTCTAAGCATCTTCCAGACAGCCTATGCATTTTTCATATCAGTAGTAAGTACAACTTCCATAAAATTTCCAACTCCAGCTGACATTGCTTCGTGGCTTCTCTGGGTTACTTGTGCTGGACCTCAAAGCAGGATGAGGGCACCTGGAACACAGGGTCCTACCTCAGGGGTGCTCCACTTCCCTTCATCAAAGACATCCCCCAGGATGAAGACGACTTCCGGCTGCAGCAACCACAGAGCTGTCTGGAAGGCTCTCTCCATCTGCCATTCCCTTGACACCAATAGGAAAAAGTAAGTCATCAGTCTTTCCTGGGTGGAGGCTACTTCTGTATCATGCACCATTTAAAGAGCAAACTAAATGGTTCCACTCTCCTTCTTCCAGAGTCCCACTCTTGCATTCCCATCCCCGGCTTGAAGGGCCAAAGAGGCCGTATCTGATTAAAGGTGGGGAATTAAGTATCAGAGAAGAGTCTGGCCACGCCTCCCACACACCCGACACTGTAGTGTGCAGGAACAGGCCCCACTCTGCACCCTGCAGCCATCACTCAGTCAAGACACAACTGGATCTGAGAGAGCCTAATGCAGCTTCCAAAGATGTTCAATGTAGACTGATTTTGTACCACACAGAGGAAATGATTGTATCTAGCTTAATTTTCACTTCTTCTTAAAGGGAATTCAACTTCCTTCTTTGCTTCCAAGTTGGAGGGGAGATGACAAGAGAAATAGGCTAGTCAATATCAAAACAGTAAATCCTGTAGATTTCAGACATGCAAGTAATCCTCCGAGGTAAAACAAGCAAATGAAAAGAGCCTGGAGGCCGGGCGTAGTGGTTCATGCCTGTAATCCCATCACTTTGGGAGGCCAAAGTGGGCAGATCATGAGGTCAGGAGTTCGAGACCAGCCTGGCCAATATCATGAAACCAAGTCTCTACTAAAAATACAAAGAGTCAGCTGTGCATGGTGGTGGGTGCCTGTGGTACCAGCTACTTGGGAGGCTGAGGCAGGAGAATTGCTTGAACCCAGCAGGCGGAAGTTGCAGTGAGCTGAGATCACGCCACTGCACTCCAGCCTGGGTAACAGAGAGAGACTCCGTCTCAAAAAGAAAAAAGAGCCTGGGATCTGCAATCTAACAGATAATGGCTTAACATCCCAGCTCAATCCATTGAAAAGCTGTGTGCCTTTGAAAATACTGCCTATTCTGATTCCCAGTGTTTTCATTGGTAAATGGAGATTTTATTTTATTTATTTATTTATTTATTTTGAGACGGAGTTTCCCTCTCGTTGCCCAGGCTGGAGTGCAATGGCGTGATCTCGGCTCACTGCAACCTCCACCTCCCAGGTTCAAGTGATTCTCCTGCCTAGCTGGGATTATAGGCATGTGCCACCACACCCAGCTAATTTTGTATATTTAGTAGAGACAGGGTTTCTCCATGTTGGTCAGGCTGGTCTTGAACTTCTGACCTCCAGTGATCCACCTGCCTCAGCCTCCCAAAGTGCTGGGATTCCAGGCGTGAGCCACCACACCAGGCCGGTAAATGGGGATTTTAAACCCTACTTGCACAGGATAGTTATGGGGTTAAATGAGACAGCGTTTGTAAAGGATGGCACAGGCACACGGCAGGTGCACAAAAATGTCAGTGCTTGCTCAGCCCTCCCCGTCTTCAACCTAACCAAATCCAGCCTATGTCATTTTCCTAAGGAACCCAAACCTTTCCTCCTTTTTTTTTTTTTTTTTTTTTTTTTTGAGACGGAGTCTCGCTCTGTCGCCCAGGCTGGAGTGCAGTGGCCGGATCTCAGCTCACTGCAAGCCCCGCATCCCGGGTTCACGCCATTCTCCTGCCTCAGCCTCCCGAGTAGCTGGGACTACAGGCGCCCGCCACCTCGCCCGGCTAATTTTTTTTTTGTATTTTAGTAGAGACGGGGTTTCACCGTGTTAACCAGGATGGTCTCGATCTCCTGACCTCGTGATCCGCCCGTCTCGGCCTCCCAAAGTGCTGGGATTACAGGCTTGAGCCACCGCGCCCGGCCTACCTTTCCTCCTTTTTAAGGCATTTTCCTGGCTGCTCCTCCTCTACAAAAGAGAAATGCTATGTCCTGGGATATAGAAACAGGGGAAAGTAGGCTGGGTGCAGTGGCTCACACCTGTAATTTCAATGCTTTGGGAGGCCAAGGTGGGAGGATCACTTGAGGCCAAGAGTTCAAAACCAGCATGAGCAACACAGCAAAATTCCATCTCTACAAAAAAGTAAAAATTAGCTGGGCGTAGTGACACAAGCCCATTGTCCTAGCTACTTGGGCAGCTGCAGTGAGCTATGATCCTACTACTGCCCTCCAGCCTGGGCAACAGAGCTAGACCTCGTTTTAATCAGTCAATGTAATTTCTGGTCAGAGGAAGATTTTTAGATCCCAAGTTAACCACTGAATGGTACACATCACCCATAAAAGGCTTTTTACCCAAGATCTCTCTCAAAACACATTTCTCTGTTTTTCTTATTTTATTTTACTTTTTCTTAGAGACAGGCTCTTGCTCTGTCACTCAAGCTGGACTGCGGTGCCATGATCACAGCTCACTGGAGGCTCAAACTCTGGTGCTCAGAATAGCTCAAATGATCCTCCTGCCTCAGCCTCCTGAGTAACTAGGACTACAAGTAGGCATAAATAGCAAAAATTGGCTATTTTTTGGTTTTTGTTTATTGTTTTTTTGTAGAAATGAGGTCTTGCCACGTGGCCCAGGCTGGTCTCAAATTCCTGGCCTCAAGCAATCCTTCACCTCCACCTCCACCTCCTAAAGTGCTGGGATTACAGGCGTGAAGCACTGCACCCAGCTTCTCAGTTTCTCTTGATTTATTCACCACGGAAAGTAAAAATCTAGAAACAGCAGCAGGAAGAATGCACAGAAGGCTACTTGGAGAGACCAGACATCAATCAGGATCGATTTGTAAGACCAAGACACTGCAGGCCCTGCACCGGCCCTTCTTCAGCTCACGCCTCCTTTGGTTAAAACTCTTAGTAAAAAGGTATAGCTGCTCCTTCATTATTCTTTATTCTTTAGTTTTTGTTTTTGTTTTGAGATGGAGTCTTGCTCTGTTGCCCAGGCTGGAGTGCAGTGGCGCAATCTCAGCTCACTGCAACCTCCGCCTCCCGGGTTGAAGCGATTTTCCTATCTCAGCCTCCCAAGTAGCTGAGATTATAGGCGCCCGGCACCATGCTCGGCTAATTTTTCTATTTTTAGTAGAGATGGAGTTGCACCATGTTGGCCAGGCTGGTCTTGAACTCCTGACCTCAGGTGATCTGCCTGCCTTGGCCTCCCAAAGTGCTGGGATTACGGGCGTGAGCCACTGCGCCCGGCCTAAAAATAATTTGTTTAAAAAGCTTCCTGGTGAAAAAAAACCAAAGGACCCTGCAGGGGCAGGTGTGAGTAGGAAAGACGGGACCTGACCCTTCCCTAGGGTGACAGCCACACATCTGGCTCTGCTCCTCCGCTGTCTAGAGGAGGCTGAAACCCAACAGGCTCAAAGTTACACACAGTGAAGGTGAGATGGGACCATCAACCCAGATCTGTGTCCTCCCTGCCCAGGGGACCAGTCCCGGTACCAGGCATCGCGTGGCATCTTCTTGTCATTGCGTGGCACATCTTGTGATGTTTCTTGTCTTCACCCAGTTACAAACAAGGAGGCAGGGGCTCAGAGGGGCCCTAACAACTTGTCCAAAGTCACAAAGCGACGTGGCCCAGATCCGACTCCCAAATTATGGGGCCCTGTATACATCCTCAGTAAATGGTAAATTCAAGGAAAAGCCAAATGTCCCTAAATGTCCTCCTTTAAGAGGAAAATAACTAAGAGTAACCTAAAGCCATTAAGCCTTGCCTATGAGGAGACAGCTATACCGTTTTGCCTACAGAATTTTAGAAAGATTCCTGATTTTACCTCTTACCTTCGTAATTTGTCCAGCCAGTGGCCTAAGAATTCCCCAAGCAAATGGGTGTCAGCCAAAAACATGGCTTTGAGCACAGGCTCACGTGAGGCCTGTTCACCATCATAGGCTGTGGTTTTCACTTCAGGCCAATTACACTGAAAGATCACTAAGTAATAGATTAAAAATTCACAAAATAGAAGCACAGCAAAGACAACAGCTATGAGTTTCAACAGCAATGCACTCTTCCTCTTTAACGGATGAAAATTCTGTCTTTCAAATCCCACTTCGATCATAGCCATTTCTCAAGCAACAACAAATCCATTAAGGGTTCACCATGAGAAAACTGCAGAGCCCTGGGTAGGGTGATGGCATCCTGGTCTTAGCTGGGCACCTACAGGGAAAAGGAAGATAATTCAGTTATGTTCCCTAATAATACAGGTATCACACCTCTCTCTATTAAGAACTAATGAGTTACACAATCCTATCTACATTTCCAAATTAATTGTCTTATACTTTTACAATAATATGCCAGATTACTAACAAGGAAAAACTGACCTTTCCAACTCCTTCAAGCTCTCCATACCTCCATATGCCAGAATAAAGCTATTAGAATGATCTTCTCACCAAGGTGACAGTTTCGTTAACATTCTAGAAATCATCAAATGGGAATCCATGAGAATGATGTGTGTTAAGGTAGGAGACACAATGGAAAATTCAGCATTATTTAAGTGTAATTTGACTCCTAGGATTCCCCACCACCCCTCCTTGACCTTAAAAATCAACAGGTCATAAGACCCCTGTAACGTGTTGCTTTTGGTGTTAATTCATCACTTTTCTACTCTGCTGTTCCACAAAATAAGTGAATATTCATGGACAATGTGCTTCAAAGATCCAAGGAATTCCTTCCACATTGGACCCGGAGGCCAGGATCTGACACTGAAACCACCTTTGCAAAATTATAATGGTAACCCAAATCTGACATAGTTGACTCCGTCTTTCTTCTGACTGCCAAGCTGTCCTTGGTCATTCCTGGATATAGGCCAAGCTAACTTCGGGAGAATTTAGTTTATAGGTTTTTGTTTGTTCAGTTGGTTTTGTTTTTGAAATGGGGTCTCCCTCTGCCACCCAGGCTGGAGTACAGTGGTGTGATCTGGGCTTACTGCAACCTCTGCCTCCTGGGTTCAAGTGATTCTCATGCCTCAGCCTCCCAAGTAGCTGGGATTGCAGGCACCCATCACCATGTCCAGCTAATTTTTGTACATTTTTTTTAGTAGAGATGGGTTTTCGCCATGTTGGCCAGGCTGGTGTCAAACTCCTGACCTCAAATGAACCACCCGCCTCAACCTCCCAAAGTGCTGGGATTACAGACGTGAGCCACTGTGCCAGGCCAGTTTATAGTTTAACTTTGAAGCAAGAATGATGATAATAGTCTCCTCCCTGTTCTGAGGCTGAAACCACCTTTGAAAACTAATGAAAGGTTTCGAGATTAGGATTAAGGGAGGGGCTTGAATTCTGCCGAATGTAGTTTCTATGATCCCTTATTGCTCAGGAGTCATGTGGCCAGAGGTAACAAAGATTTGTGACTTCCCTCAATTTCTCCTATAGATAACGTCACTATTGGAGACCCTACGATTGATCTTTTCAGGTATTTTTCAGACTTTCGGGCAACTGATTTACCCCACCTGACTGACCCTGCCGGGACCCGTATTTCGTGACTCAACTGATCCTATGACCCCACCCAGAAGCGGGCTCAGTACACAAGGACCATTTTCCACGCCCCTGTGATTTCATCCCAGCCAATCAGCACCTCCTGTTCCCCAGCTCCCTGCCCGCAGTACTGTCCATAAAAACCCTGACCTCTGAGACTCAGAGAGACTGCTTTGAGTAATAATTCCATCTCAGTGGCCAGCCTTACGTTAATTAAGTTTTTTTTGTTTGTTTTTTTTTGTTTTTTTTTGTTTTGAGACGGAGTCTCGCTCTGTCACCCAGGCTGGAGTGCAGTGGCCGGATCTCCGCTCACTGCAAGCTCCGCCTCCCGGGTTTACGCCATTCTCCTGCCTCAGCCTCCCGAGTAGCTGGGACTACAGGCGCCCGCCACCGCGCCCGGCTAAGTTTTTGTATTTTTAGTAGAGACGGGGTTTCACCATGTTAGCCAGGATGGTCTCGATCTCCTGACCTCATGATCCGCCCGTCTCGGCCTCCCAAAGTGCTGGGATTACAGGCTTGAGCCACCGCGCCCGGCCTCGTTAATTAAGTTAATTAAACTTTTTTTTTTTTTTTTTTTTTGAGACACAGTCTCACTCTGTCACTCAGGCTGGAGTGCAATGGCACCATGTCAGCTCACTGCAACCTCTGCCTCCCAGGTTTAAGCGATTCTCATGCCTCAGCCTCCCGAGTAGCTGGGATTATAGGTGTGTGCCACCACGCCTAGCTAATTTCTCTGTGTGTGTGTGTGTGTATATTTTTAGAAGAGATGCGGTTTTGCCATGCTGCCCAGGCTAGTCTTGAACTCCTGGGCTCAAGTGATTCACCCGCCTCAGCCTCCCAAAGTGCTAGCATTACAGGCGTGAGCCACCAAACCCAGACTAAACTACTTATTTACTGCACTACCATAGTCTCAGTGAATGGTTTTGTCTGTGCAGTGGGCAGGAAGAACCTGTGGGTGACTGCCACAGAGCCACCATCTGTGAATGTGAATATCGAACACTGCAACCAGATTATATGTTTTCACAAAAATGGGTTTTCTCCTGCAAATATGCCTTAAAACTCTGGATGGCCTTCTTTTAAAAGATATTTATGTATAGTGGCTTCTGTAAGGGAACCTTCAAATTTTTTAAGGATTCATCCCAAATACTGGATGAGCTTTGCATCCTATAAAGAAAGCATCTATTTTTGAGACCTCCGAAGAGAAAAGTTGGTTAAAGGCTACCCTGAGATAGGCTATAGATGGTGGCATTCTACCTCCAGGTTCTTCAACTTGCGCTCGAGATGAGAATCTGAGAAGGGCGGTGACCTTCCCAGGGAGGGTATAAGGAGCTCAGATGTCAAAGAAGCCCCTGAAGTCTTATGGGGTGGGAGCTTTGGGAGACACTGACCAGAAACCCTAATTGAACCAATAAAAAAATAAAATCCAGGTCGGGCGCGGTAGCTCAAGCCTGTAATCCCAGCACTCTGGGAGGCCGAGACGGGCGGATCACGAGGTCAGGAGATCGAGACCATCCTGGCTAACACGGTGAAACCCCGTCTCTACTAAAAATAAAAAAAAACTAGCCGGGCGAGGTGGTGGGCGCCTGTAGTCCCAGCTACTCGGGAGGCGGAGGCTGAGACAGGAGAATGGCGTGAACCCGGGAGGTGGAGCTTGCAGTGAGCTGAGATCCGGCCACTGCACTCCAGCCTGGGCGACAGAGCGAGACTCCGTCTCAAAATAAAATAAAATAAAATAAAAAAATAAAATAAAATCCTTTTCTAGGAAGACGATTTTCTAACATGAACCTAGGAACTTCATGTCGCACACGGGCATGGAGGCAAGAACCACCTCATGCCGCATAATTGCAGTCACCACATACCTTTATCTTCCAACTGGGGACAGCACTGAGTGAAAAATGTCACTAATAAAACTTAAAACAGAGCAATGGTGTAAACCAGGACTGTCCCAGGTAACTTAGGATGTGCAGCCACCCTGTGCTGCCCGTAATCCCAGCACTTTGGAAGGCCAAGGCAGGTGGATCACCTGAGGTCAGGAGTTCAAGACCAGAACAGCCAATGTGGTGAAACCTCATCTCTACTAAATACAAAAATTAGGCAGGCGTGGTGGTACATGCCTGTAATCCCAGCTACTCAGGAGGCTGAGGCAGGAGAACTGCTTGAATCCAGGAGGCGGAGGTTGCAGTGAGCCGAGATCGTGCCACTGCACTCCACCCTGGGCAACACAGTGAGACTCTGTCTCAAAATAAATAAAGGGGGAACAGCAAACAAATACTGGATTTTAAGTATGTCCTTTCAGACAGAGAGGTCAAAAGCAGCCTTGCATATCATCTGGAGTCAACTGCTCTTGCTGAAATTCTCCTCCAAAACCCTGCAACATATTTATCAGCTGGTCAAGCTGTACTTTATCTTCTTCACTTAGAACTTTTGGGCTGGGCGCGGTGGCTCAAGCCTGTAATCCCAGCACTTTGGGAGGCCGAGACGGGCGAATCACAAGGTCAGGAGATCGAGACCATCCTGGCTAACCCGGTGAAACCCCATCTCTACTAAAAAGTACAAAAAACCAGCCGGGCGAGGTGGCGGGCGCCTGTAGTCCCAGCTACTCGGGAGGCTGAGGCAGAAGAATGGCGTAAACCCGGGAGGCGGAGCTTGCAGTGAGCTGAGATCTGGCCACTGCACTCCAGCCTGGGCGACAGAGCGAGACTCCGTCTCAAAAAAAAAAAAAAAAAAGAACTTTTGTCACCTCTCTTTTCCCTAAGGCAAAGCATACATGCCGCATAATTGCAGTCACCACGTACCTTTATCTTCCAACTGGGGACAGCTTTGAGTAAAAAATGTCACTGATAAAAATTAAAACAGAGCAATGGTGTAAACCAGGACTGTCCCAGGCAACTCAGGACGTGCAGCCACTCTGCGCTGCCGTGCTTACTCTGACACAGAGGAGAAGCAGCAGTGCCTGTTTGCAGTCACCCACTTCATCTGTAAGAAACTTCGGAACGGACTGCACAAGTGTCAGGAACCATGCAGCAGCATGGTGAAGGGCCTGGGTTCTCTGCTGGAGTGCCTCTAAGGGATAAATAACAGGTTCCTTAATGCCAGGCAATTTCCTTTGTTTTGATTAAATCAAATATGTCAAAGGCAACCATTCGATCTTTATCTCATTTTTTTTCTTTTTTTTTTTTTTTTTTTTTTTTTTTTTTTTGG
>NC_037686.1:2862267-2870293 GCF_003255815.1 Theropithecus gelada
TTTTTTTTTTTTTTTTTTTTTTTTTTTGAGGCGGAGTCTTCACTCTGTCCCCCAGGCTGGAGTGCAGTGGCACCATCTCGGCTCACTGCAAGCTCCGCCTCCCGGGTTCGCGCCATTCTCCTGCCTCAGCCTCCCGAGTAGCTGGGACTACAGGCGCCCGCCACCGCGCCCGGCTAATTTTTTTTGTATTTTAGTAGAGACGGGGTTTCACCTTGTTAGCCAGGATGGTCTCGATCTCCTGACCTCGTGATCCACCCGCCTCGGCCTCCCAAAGTGCAGGGATTACAGGCGTGAGCCACCGCGCCCGGCTATCTCATTTTTTTTCAAAAGGCCTAGAATCTCCTAAAATCCTAAATCCAAAAAGCTAAACCCAAAACCATAGTTGAAACTTTCTAACACCGTATGTTTCCTCCAGCTGGACGGAACTAGTTGAGAGGGAAGGAATGCTGACCTTCTGGGGGGGGCTGAGCAGTCTTCCAGTATGCAAACCCTTGCTGTTTCGCAGGTTTCTGGTTTCCCAAGATGAAATACCAGAATGACAACTTGAAAATTGCTCTTCTACACCCCCTTCTTTTCATCAGAGTGAGCCTTGTTTGAGCAGTAATGACTCAGAGGTGCAAAAAGCATCAGTGAGTGGTGAGCAGGCTGGAGACAAGGCTGGCTGACAGCCCGAAGTGGGGCTCAGGGCAGGATAGTATGTAGAACTGCAGTCCTCCAGCTTCCCTGGATGAAGAGAGGATGAAGGACAGAGGACACAGAGACAGCCTGTGGGTCTGCACTTCCAGGCAACCTGGGCTCTCCCCACCTCAGCTCCCCACTGAGCTCACTCAGCATGGCCTCTTACTCCTCGTGGATAAGCGACCTCGACCTTACTGCAAACAAACCGGGCCAGTGGAGTTCTGGCGCTTCCCTCAAACTTCTATGTTCTTGTTACAGGTTCTAGACAGGCATGAGCGGACCGAGTGAGGGCTCTTCCCATCCACCAGGAATGTCAAGTGATCACCAGGTGACCATTCAACAGTTATCACACTGCCTCCCTAAAAACGATCATTTAGCAGCCAGTGCCAGGGAGAGACAATCTCCTGAGGGTCCACAGCTGCCACATTAAAGTGTAAATTAAATGCAGATGCCAGGGAAAGGCAACTTCCTGGACATACACATCAGGAGACAAAACGGCAGAGTATGACCCTCTGGGAGCACTCCACAGGAAAACAGGAAGAAAGCTTCAGATACTCCACAGGAAACAGGAAGAAAGCTTCAGATACTCCACAGGAAACAGGAAGAAAGCTTCAGACGGGCATGTGTACAGCTTCCAAAACACACTGCTCAGGCTCACCTCCCAAGCGTAAGGAGGGCACTGTGCACGCAGGCAGCGCACCCTAAGGGAAGAATCATGGGGAACGGGTGCAAGACAAGTGGGTCAGCCTATAAAGTCCTAGGATTACGGTTAAACACTGCACTTGACCTTCACACTGCCCTCTTGGGTCTCTTCCAAGTGTACTTTTCTTTCTTTCCTGCTCTAAAGCTTTTTAGTAACTTTCACTCCTGCTGAGAAACTTGCCTCAGTCTCTTTTTCTGCCTTATGTCCCTCAGTGGAATTCTTTCTTCTGAGAAGGCAAGAATTGAAATTGCTGCAGATTTGTAAGGATTTGCCACCCGTAAATCGACTACCTTCTACCCCTAACATTCTTTTTTCCAAAAAGGAATTTAAAATATCCGACACAGAGCCATTCAAGCAGAGGAAGACTTGGAAGAAAAAAAGGAAGGAGGACAGTAGAAAAGGAGAGAAGAGCAGAAGGGGTTGGGGGAGGAAAAAGGACAGAGAAAGACAGAGCAAGCAAGCTGGCTGAAACTGTTACATATCTTCCTGAGAAGACCCTGATAACCATGCGAAGCAGCTATCTGGTATAACATAATTTTTTTTTTTTTTTTTTGAGACAAGGTCTTGCCCTGTCACCCACGCTGGAGTACAGTGGTGTGATCCCAGCTCAGTGCAATCTCCACCTCCTGGGCTCAAGCAGTCCTCCCACTTCAGCCTCTGGAGCAGTCGGGATTACAGGTGGGCGTGCGCCACCACACCCCACTAATTTTTGCATTTTTCATAGAGACAGGGTTTCACCATGTTGCTTAGGCTGGTCGCGAACTCCTGGACTCAAGCAATCCACCGGCCTCGGCCTCCCAAACTACTGGAATTACAGGCATGAGCACTGCGCCCAGCCCAACACAATCATTTTTTAAAAGATAAGAGTGGCTGTGCAGGATATGGTGGCTCATGCCTGTAATCCCAGCACTTTGGGAGACAAAGGCAGGTGGATCATTTGATGCCAGGAGTTCAAGACCAGCCTAGCCAACATGGTGAAACCCCATCTCTACTAAAAATATTTAATACAAAATTTAGCCGGCTGTGGTTGAATGAGTGTGTAATGCAGATACTTGGAAGGCTGAGGCACAAGAATCACTTGAACCCAGGAGGCGGAGGTTGCAGTGAGCCGAGATCTCACCATAGCACTCCAGCCCAGTAAGACTCCATCTCAAAAAAAAAAGGCCAGGCGCAGTGGCTCATGCCTGTCATCCCAGCACTTTGGAAGGCTGAGGCGGGCAGATCACGAGGTCAGGAGATGGAGACCATCCTGACTAACACGGTGAAACCCCATCTCTACTAAAAATACAAAAAAATTAGCCGGGCTTGGTGGTAGGCATCTGTAGTCCCAGCTACTCGGGAGGCTGAGGGAGAATGACATGAACCTGGGAGGCGGAGCTTGCAGTGAGCCGAGATCAAGCGACTGCACTCCAGCCTGGGTGACAGAGCGATACTCTGTCTCAAAAAATAAAAATTAAAAATTAAAATTAAAAAATTTTAAAAAAAGATAACAGAGCAAAAACCTATTTAGAAAACTTTTGACAGCAGATCCTTAAACTGAACACCTTTTGGGCAGGTGGCTCACACCCTGTAATCTCAGCACTTTGGGAGGTGGGGGCAGGGAGATCACCTGAGGCCAGGAGTTCAAGACCATCCTGGCCAACATGGCGAAACCCCATCTCTACTAAAAATACAAAAATTAGCCTAGTGTAGTAGTGCATGCCTGCAATCCCAGCTACTCAGGAGGCTGAGGCAGGAAAATCACTTGAACCTGGGAGGCACAGCTTGCAATGAGCAGAGATCAGGCCACTGCACTCCAGTCTGGGCGACAGAGGGAGACTGTCTCAAAAACGAAACAAAACAAAAAGCACCTTTTGCTCAAATCTTGGGAAATTCTTTTTCTTTCTCTACCAAAGACGCATTGTTGTCTTCAATGTTATGGCCAAAACATGCCCTCTTTTCCCACCTGAAATGAAGACAGAATAACTTGTAGGACTGATAGGCTCGGGGAAGTGATTCCTTCTCTCCCTAGAAATGGCACCAGCATTAGGTAATGAGGCTTCACTCCTACCGGTCGGCTTGCTTCCCAACGGGTATAAATTGACTTACTTCATTCACTTGCTGGGCCAAACCTTTCCCCAGCTTCCCCATGTTCTGACTCAGACAAAGGAAAACCTGCTGACCACCAGCGCCTGGGAGCTCTGCAGACACCCCCACCCCGGGGAGCCCTACCTTTTCGTCAGGAAAGAGGAAACCGTGAGAGCTCTGTGAGGAGTTAGCCACTTGTTTCTTGGTGAGTATTTTATCCCACATGCTGCGAATACCACCAGCAGAGATGGCAGCTATGCTGAATTGGAAAGTAGCCAAATGGCAGCGCTGCTCTGTGACCTTATGCCAGCCACGTACCCCCTCCTGAACCTCACAACCTGCAGTATCCACCTCAGTGCTTTTGTGAGGATTGATAGAAAAAAAATCAGAGCTTAGTCCTCAGCTTTAAAGTTCAAAATTTCTTAAAGTATTACTGTTTTCACTCCCAAATTCAATTTATCAGTCTCATTAAGATCATCCAACGATAACCCAGCAGGAACAGTGTCAAGCCTCCACAAGACAGTTCAGACCGGCCTAGGATGGAAAGGCAGACATGCACCTCTCCGGTACCTCCAGACATATATGTAAATATGGAAGCTAGATTATATATTACCTACAATTTTCCAGGCAAATCACCAAGTCACCTCACCTTTTAAAGACAGAGAGATTGGTACGAGGCTCTAAGTTGGCGTCTGCTTCCCCAAATCAGAATTCATTTATCTGAAATGAAACCAAATATGTGTGTTTTGTCACTGAGTGAGCTTTCATTTAGTTAACTATTAACAGGAAACCTGACCAACTTTGAAAGTAAAAAAGAAGGTGAGACGCTAAAGAAACAAGACATTGGGTTAGTGGCCAAGAATACCTATTTTGAATTATAATATAAAATACCTGTACTTATAGATAAATTATATGAAACATTTCTGCCCAACACGTATGAATAATCACTGCAAGCCATAATTGGGAGCAAAATATTTTATCTTTAGGCCAGGCGCGGTGGCTCACGTCTGTAATCCCAGCATTTTGGGAGGCCGAGGCAGGCAGATCACCTGAGGTCGGGAGTTCAAGACCAGCCTGACCAACATGGAGAAACCCCGTCACTACTAAAAATACAAAATTAGCTGGGGTGGTGGTGCCTGTAATCCCAGCTACTCTGGAGGCTGAGGCAGGAGAATCGCTTGAACCCGGGAGGCAGAGGTTGTGATGAGCCAAGATCGCACCATTGCACTCCAGCCTGGGCAACAAGAGCGAAACTCCATCTCAAAAAAAAAAAAATTATCTTTGAACTTTTCGATTTGTATTTATTTTTATTTTTATTTTTTTACAGATAGGGTCTCACTCCACTGCCCAATGTAAATCAAAAATGAAATCCTAAGGCCCCTCAACCATCTGCATGGACCCCCACCAAGCGCATTCCAGAGTTAATCTTGTTTTAGGTTGTTTTAAGAAAAACATGTTTAGGCCTGATGGGAGGTGGGGGTGGAACTTGCCTCATTTTGTCCTCCTCCCTTTTGGAATTCAGGAAAACCAGACCAGCATTTAACATGCTGGACACTAACCTGGAGGCTTCATCTGCATGATAAAACTTCAGTCTCCACAGCCTCTTATTGTAACCCAGACATTCCTTTCCATTGATAATAAATCTTTCAACCAAATGCCAATCAGAAAATTTTCAATCTACCTATAACCTGGAAGCCCCCGACCCCCCCACCGCCTCAGTGGTCCCACCTTTACGGACAGAACCAATGTACATCTTAATCGTACATGTACTTGACTGATGACTCATGGCTCCCCTAAAATGTATAAAACCACACCGGGCCCCGACCACCTTGGGTACATGTTCTCAGAGTCTCCAAAAGGCTGTGTCACCAGCCATGGTCACTCATATTTGGCTCAGAATAAATCCCTTCAAACATTTTACAGAGTTTGACTTTTTGTCAACCGCAGGCTGCGTCGCTCCCGCCCCCAAGCAATCCTTTCACCCACAACTTTCCGAGTAGCAGGGACTTCAGGTGCGTGCCACCACGCTTGGCTTTTTTTTTTTTTTTTTTTTTTTTTTGGTACCTTTTGCAGTTGTGGAAGGGCGGGGGGCGGTCTTGCTATGTTGCCCAGGTTGGTCTCGAACTTCTGGGCTCAAGCCATCCTCCCCCTTCGGCCTCCCAGAGTGCTGGAATTACAAGCCTGAGCCACTGCGCCCAGCCTATCTTTTAATTTTTAACTTCAAAGTTATCGTTAAAAAATCCCCCCAAAATATGAAAAAAATAATGTACTGATCTGTAGTTTTTCTCTAATTCACCCTCCTAAATATATTAATTGCAATCTCATCAACGGCGACTTGCATTTGAAATTTTCCACCTTAAGCGGTATTTTTTGATAAGATGGATTTTTTAAAAAATCTATACCAGTAAACTAGAGTGAGAGACCCCTGCAAAGTCATACATAGGCCCTAAGTCATCGAAATTTTCCAGCAAATAATTTGCAGAGTGCTGTTTTTCCTAGGTTAACTTACAATCCTAAAACGGAAGGAGGTTCCGTTTTTAGAAGTTTAAATGTTGTCACACGGGCGCAAGAATACATACAACAGCCATGCTTTCCAGCTCTGCGCACAACGCCAGGCAGATGGGGAGCACCGGGCGGTGCGGGAGCCCTTTCACCTGGGCAGGGCGGCTGCGGCGGCCGAGGGACCCGGGACCTGCAGCCCGAGCCGGCGCGCACCCAACCAACTTCCTGTTTCCGCGGTAGCGCGCGGGACTGTCACTGCAGCCCCGCCCCAGCAGCCTCAGGCGGGTGGGAAGCCAGAGTCTTCCCGGAGCCGCCGCGTCCGCCCGGCGCCTGCGTCCCACGGCCGGCTGCGGAAGCGTGCTGTCTGAAGAGGCCGGCGGGTGGCGCCCGGGGCTCCGCGGCCTGTGATCCCCAGAACGGACAACCCCAGCTGGGGCTCCGTGCGCAGCTGCGGAGAGTAAAGGCCGGAACCTACGCTCGGCGGCCGCGTGCGGGCCCCTAGCGCCCTCCCCGAAGCGCCCGGCAGGCTCGGCAGTCCGACTGTGGCATTACAGAGCACCCTGGGCAGTCACCGCAGAAGGGCGGGGGGCGCGGGAAAGGCATTTTGGGGACACGGGAGAGCTGCGAGGGCGACGCACGGGCGAGCTGTCGTTAGGGCCCAGGAAAGGCCTAACGGGGCACACGGGCGGGTAGGGGAACTCGCGCCCCGCGCCGCGCGCCCGGTCTCCTGACGCCAGGGCCGGCTTCTGAGCACAGCCACGCGGCGGCCGGGGGCGGCCACTGCTCCCCGCAAGCCCGTGTCCCCGCCCCAGAATCCCCCAGATCCCGCGTCCGAGCTCCAGGCCCTGGAGGAGCCGGGCGGGCGGCTAACAGCCCCCGAGCCGCTCCCGGGCTCCGCGCGCGGTGGCGGCCAGACCCTGCCTCACCGTTCCCCTCCCGCGCCACGCTGCCGCTCCGGGACCCACCAGACCTGGCTGGTGCCCTCCAGAGATGTGCTTAGGAAGTGTGTGATGAATAAAGGGGACAATCAGGATAACTATAATATTTATTATGCACTTGCTTTTTTCTCACTGATGTTACTAATTTTAATGGTGTAGCACGGCGTGTTCCAGTTCTCTAAGTGCTCTCACATCCGTTCAAAAAATCCTCAAAATAAGCCTGTATATTAAAAGCAGGAGCCATTATTCCATATTTCAAGAAGTAAACAAGCTCAGAGTAATAATCCACGTAGAGCCTTCCAACCAGCCAATTCTGGTACATTTTTTACAAATCTATGAGTGTGGTTAACACACGGAGATGTGGTATGAGGAATTATGTAGGACACAGCCAGCAAAATGTCTGGTATACAATAAGTATGCAGTAAATGGTTATTATTAAGAATATTGTAATATCTTCTGATATGATCAGGTGAACAACTTTGACATAATAGAAACTGGAACAGCCTAATTCCATAAACACACCGATATGACACCGGGGATTGTTTGCAGCCTCACCTCTAAAGTTTTCTCTCTGACTAACAAAAGGAAACTAGACCCAGTTAAGCTTTTAACTCTAACCACTGGCTAAAGGAAATACAGGGGCCAAATGAACCTATTAGATTACACCACCAGGAAGTAATCTGCCAAATCCAGAATGTGGGAAATTCTACAAACCAAATGACCCAATTTCTTTATTCAAAAATAAATGTTCAGAGGCTGAAGTGAGAGGATTGCTTAAGGCCAGAGTTCAAGGCTGTAGTGAGCTATGATCACAGCTGTGAATAGCCACTGCACTCCAGGCTGGGCAACACGGCCAGACCCCCCATGTCTTTAAAAAAAAGAGGGTGGGGGGAGCTTGAGAGACACATTAGCCAAATGCAGTGTGTGGACCTTGTTTGGGTCATGATTAAGACAAACTTTTACATAAATAAATGGCTTTTTTTTTTTTTTGACACGGAGTCTCGCTCTGTCACCCAGGCTGGAGTGCAGTGGCCGGATCTCAGCTCACTGCAAGCTCCGCCTCCCGGGTTTACGCCATTCTCCTGCCTCAGCCTCCCGAGTAGCTGGGACTACAGGCGCCCGCCACCTCGCCCGGCTA
>NC_037686.1:2870685-2882998 GCF_003255815.1 Theropithecus gelada
CTCTGTCGCCCAGGCTGGAGTGCAGTGGCCGGATCTCAGCTCACTGCAAGCTCCGCCTCCCGGGTTCACGCCATTCTCCGGCCTCAGCCTCCCGAGTAGCTGGGACTACAGGCGCCCGCCACCTCGCCCGGCTAGTTTTTTGTATTTCTTAATAGAGACGGGGTTTCACCGTGTTAGCCAGGATGGTCTCGATCTCCTGACCTCGTGATCCGCCCGTCTCGGCCTCCCAAAGTGCTGGGATTACAGGCTTGAGCCACCGCGCCCGGCCAATAAATGACATTTTTGAAAACACTGGGGGCCAGGCACGGTGGCTCACACCTGTAATCCCAGCACTTTGGGAGGCCGAGGCGGGTGGATCACGAGGTCAGGAGATCCAGACCATCCTGGCTAACACAGTGAAACTCCGTCTCTACTAAAAAAAATTCAAAAAATTAGCCAGGCGTGGTGGCAGGCACCTGTAATCCCAGCTACTCGGGAGGCTGAGGCAGGAGAATCACTTGAACCCAGGGGACAGAGGTTGCCGTGAGCCGAGATTGCACTACTGCACTCCAGCCTGGGAAACAAGAGTGAAACTCCATCTCAAAAACAAAAAAAAAAGGGGGGGGGTTTCTTCCTCTTGACATCAAACGTGTCTTTTCCAACACCACTTCTCCAACTCTCTGGTGCCAACTTGGTGTCCTACAATTCAATTCCTTTCTGACACTACCTGGAATTTTTGTGACTCCACGGTCCCACAAGACTGTCCTCACTTAGACAACAAAGAAAGTACTGGGTTCCCAGGTTAGCCTAACTGCTGCTGATTGACCTACAAAGGAAAGTTCCTACAAAGAGGTTTCAACTACCTCATTACCCCAAGGTTAAATAATTTGCTAGAATGACTCATAGAACTCAGGAAAAGCTGAGCTTACTCTTACGGTTTATTATAAAGGGTACAAATGAACAACCAGATGAAGAAGTACCCAGGACAAGGTAAGTCCTAAGTGCAGAAGCCACTGCCTCAGTCAAGATGGGGTGTACCACCCTCTGGGATGAGGATGCGTTTGCCAACTTGGAAGCTCCCTGAACCCCATCAGTTAGGGGTTTCTATGGAGGCTTCAGTCCATAGGTTTGACTGTGGCCACTGGTGATCAACTCAATTTCCGGCCACTCTCCCTTCCCTGGAGGTTGGGGGAAGGGTGCAGGAAACGCTGATCTTCTAATCAAGCCTGGTCTTTCTGGCAGCCAGCTCCCACCCTGAAGCTAAGTGCAAGAGTTGCCTCATTAAAACAAAAGAGGCTTTTAACACTCTATCACTCAAAATTCCAAGGGTTTAGAGCTTTGTGTCAGAAACCAGGGACAGCTACCAAATATCTTTCTTGTTATTCCACAGCAACATCAATTCCATCTACAATCCTGATTCCCTTTTGCCATGAAAGGTAACATATTCACAGGTCCTGGGGAGTTGGACATGGCTATCTGGGGGGCACTATTCTGCCTTCCCCAGCATCTAACAGTAAAGACAGCAGCTCAGGAAGCTTGGCAGGGCGGCATTATGGAGCAGGGATTGCAGGGTTGGTTAAAAGACCATAACAAGGCCGGGCACAGTGGCTCACGCCTGGAATCCCAGCACTTTGGGAGGCCGAGGCAGGCGGATCACCTGAGGTTGCGAGTTCGAGGCCAGCCTGACCAACATGGTGAAACCCCCGTTTCTACTAAAAATACAAAATTAGCCGGGCGTGATGGTGCGTGCCTGTAATCCGAGCTACTTGGGAGGCTGAAGCAGGAGAATCGCTTGAACCTGGGAGGCGGAGGTTACGGTGAGCTAAGATCGTGCCATTGCACTCCAGCCTGCGCAACAAGAGCAAAACTCCGTCTAAAAACAAACAAACAAACAAAAGACCCTAACCAAAGTTACCTTCTTAGGGCAATGGGCAATGGAGATAAAATAAAAAGGGAGCCCTTGGATGAAGACGCGTCGTTAGGCGGTGAGGGCTGTGGTCTGCCCTCTCGTGCTGCTCACTCCCCACTGTTCGCTCTCGCCCAGAAACAAGTCGGCCAGGAAGCCGCGCAGCAGCCATGGATTTCCTTTTTCTTTCTCGAGACGGAGTCTCGCTCTGTCTCCCAGGCTGGAGTGCGGAGGCCCGATCTCAGCTCACTGCAACCTCCGCCTCCCGGGTTCCCGCCATTCTCCTGCCTCAGCCTCCCGAGTACCTGGGACCACAGGCGCCGCCACCTCGCCCGGCTAATATTGTATTTTTAGTAGAAACGGGTTTTCTCCATGTTGGCCAGTCTAGTCTCAAACTCCTGACCTCAGGTGATCCGCCCACCTCGGCCTCCCAGACTGCTGGGATTATGGGCATGAGCCACCTTGCTCGGCAGCCACGGATTTTAAAGATACCGAAACACACCCATGGAACCAGAGGTGGCAAGTCACCGAATTAGAATCCCTCTGAGGAGCCGCAAGGGAAAATCCCTGGAGAAGGTGTGTGCTGACTTGATCAGAGGAGCAAGGGAAAAGAATCGAAGTGAAAGGACCAGTTCAAATGCCTACCAAGACTTTGAGAATCAACTACAAGAAAACCTCCTTGTGGTGAAAGATTTTTTTTTTTTTTTTTTTGAGACAGAGCCTCACTCTTGTTTCTGAGGCTGGAGTGCAGCGGCAGGAGCTTGGCTCACTGCAACCTCCGACTCCTGGGCTCAAGCAATTCTCCTGTCTCAGCCTCTTGACTAGCTGGGATTACAGACATGCGCCATCACGCCTGGTTCATTTTTTGTATTTTTAGTAGAGATGGAGTTTCACCATGTCGGTCAAGCTGGTCTCGAACTCCTAACCTCAGGTGATCCACACGCCTCAGCCTCCCAAAGTGCTGAGATTACAAACGTGAGCCACTGCTCCCGGCCAGTGGTGAAAGTTCTAAGACACCGGATTGTTTCCAGGTGAGAACCTGCAAGTGACTCATTGACTTGCACAGCCCTTCTGAGATTCAGCAGTTTACTTCCATCAGTATGGGAGGAATCTGTGAGGCATTCACAAAGCAGAAATAATGATACAGGCCGGGCATGGTGGCTCACACATGTGATCCTGGCACTTTCGGAGGCCGAGGCAGGCGAATCACTTGAGGTCAGGAGTTTGAAACCAACCTGGCCAACATGGTGATACCCCGTCTCTACGGAAAATACAAAAAAATTAGCCGGGTGTGGTGGCACGTGATGATAATCCCAGCTACTTGGGAAGCTGAGGCAGGAGAATTGCCTGCACCTGGGAGACAGAGATTGCAGTGGGCCGAGATGATGCCACTGCACTCCAGCTGGGGCAACAGAGCAAGAGTTTGTCAAGGAAGAGAGGAAGGGAGGGAGGGAGGGGAAGGTAAGGGAGGGGCACATGGAGCTGTGATTGTTCTGTTAGATCACGCTCTGTAATTAATATATGCCATAATTCTTCAGTGACCCAGTAAATGCATTATGAAAATATTCATGATCTGCATTCATTTTACATAAACACGCAAGAGTCTAGTTCTGGTTTTGTTGTTGTTGTTGTTGAACCAGGGTCTCACTCTGTCTTCCAGGCTGGAGTGCAGTGGTGCGATCACAGCCACTGCAGCCTCCATTTCCCAGGCTCAAGCAATCCTCCCACCTCAGCCTCCCAAGTAGCTGGGACTACAGACTTGTGCCACCATGCCCGGATAAAGGAGTCTGATTCCAGATACCCAAATTTCCCCTGCTACCAAACTACCCTCTGGTTATGTTGGGGAAATTCTAAAGCACCTCATTTTTACTCCTTTCCTCCTCCTCCTTCCCCCTCTCACCTTGTACCACTTCTGACACTGACAGCTACTTGGGATGTGGGAGGGGAACACAGATGGAGACATCCTCCCGCAGGCTGCATTCAGTCCCGTGATTTAAATGACCAGCCTATCAGTGATTGGTGGATGGGATTTATAAGCCATGAGCATAAAGTCACTACACACTCAGGTGATTCGTAAACAGGCTCTGGGCAGAAAAAACACACTCGTTCCTAGTGCTTTTCCGATTGCCTCACTCAAGAACAATCAACACAGAAGTCTTCTGTGAGCAAATGTGGAGAGGGGGATTCCCCACACGCAAGTCGTTCTGCATGGACACCACCTGGGTGTCCTCCAGTTCAACTCAGTTCTGACACTCTGTACCTGGAGACAGCGTCAGATTTCACAGTTGAGGCCTCAGTCCCCACACCTGTCCCACTTCTGATGTCAATCAGAAGCCCCAGGCTGTAACCTGTGCTTCTGGCCGACCAGTTACACATTGGGGTTCCCACACCCCCTCCGTGGGTTTAACTGATTTGTTAGAATGACTCACAAAACTCATGGAAACACTTACATTCGCTGGTTTACTGTAAAGGATATTGCAAAGGATACAGATGAAGAGCTGCATAGGGCGAGGCATGTGGGAAGGGACGTGGAGCTTCCATGCCCTCCCCAGGGGCGCCGCCCTTCAGGAACCACCACGTGTTCAGGGATCTGGAAGCTCTCAGAACCCAGTCCTCTTGAGCCCTTTATGGAGACATTATTGAATAGGCGTGATTGAGGACAACTGTGTAGAAATGCGATTGGATACAAGGGGAATGATCTAATACTAACAGACTGAGTAGGAAAACCCAGCAAGGCTCAGCTGTTCAGGTCTTTGTTGGCCTCTCCATGGAGCATTCCTTTCTCTAGGGTGTGGGACAGGACTCTGTCCGCAATGAGAGTCTTATGAACCACAGTCAGATTCGAGTCCCGCCTTGGGCAGGAGAAATTCAGAGAGATTCTGTTTCCCGAGGCCTGCTTCCGAGGCCTAAAGACTCAACATTATAAGACCAGGCCAGGTGGCTCACGCCTGTAATCTCAGCACTTTGGGAAGCCGAGGCGGGCGGATCCCTTGAGGTCAAGAGTTTGAGACTAGCCTGACCAATATGGTGAAACCCCATCTCTACAAAAAATACAAAAATTAGCCAGGTATGGTGGTGCATGCCTGTAATCCCAGCTACTCCAAAGGCTGAGGCAGGAGAATCGCTTGAACCTGGGAGGTGGAGGTTGCTGTGAGCCAAGATGGCACCACTGCACTCCAGCCTGGGTGACAGAGCAAGACTCTGTCTCAAACAAACAAACAAAAACTCAACACTATAACAAAAGAGTGTGATAAAGGATATTATAAGGGAGAGTCAGGAATGGTGAATGAAAACCTATAAATATGTAGGCTCCTTCAATGTAGAAAAACTCACAATGTAGTGAATGAAAACCTATAAATATGTAGGCTCCTTCAATGTAGAAAAACTCACAATGATAATGTGGTCTCACAATCGGTCAGTAAATGCTGAAATCCCTCAGAGTGTCAAACGTGCCTATGCATCTTTGTTACAGATACCCAGTCATTCATTCCAAATACAAAAATGTTCACAGTGTAAGGAAATATGGTTCAGAAAGAAAAAAAGTTTGATCATATAACTGATATGATTTACTATTTCCTCAAATCTAAGACATCATGAACTGCAAGATGAACCACTATTTATGGCAATTAAGAAAGAAAAAAGGATGCACATTGCCTAGGGTCAGACTCACTGCAATGCATGTCTTAGATGAAATAGCTTAAAAAAAAAAAAAAAAAGGGCAGCCAGGCACAGTGGCTCACGCCTGTAATCCCAGCACTTTGGGAGGCCAAGGCAGGTGGATCACGAGGTCAGGAGTTCGAGACCAGCCTGGCCAACATAGTGAAACACTGTCTCTACTAAAAATATAAAAAATTAGCCGGGCGTGGTGGCGGGCACCTGTAATCCCAGCTACTCGGGAGGCTGACGCAGGAGAATTGCTTGAACCTGGGAGGTGGAGTTTGCAGTGAGCCGAGATTGTGCCACTGCACTCCAGCCCAGGCAACACTGCGGGACTCCGTCTCAAAAAAAAAAAAAGGCTATTTTCCCCAGAGGATAGCAAGGCTAGGATCATAGGTGTGTGGATATGTGAATTATTGGCACATGTATTAGCAAACCACTATGGTCTCTCAGCTGCTGAGTGTTTGCAGTTCAGAACTGGCTTCACTGGGGCACCTGGTTCAGGTCTTTCCTGAGGTTGCAGCTAAGCTGTGAGCCAGGCTGCACCACCTGGGCCTGCAGGCCCTGCTGCCACGCTCATCCACACAGTTGCTGGTATGTCACAGCTCCCCTCAGCTGCTGGCTGGGTACCCTGCTGCTCCAGAAAGGACTTCTTGCCCAGTGGGCCTCTCCATTGGCAGCATGAACGTCTCCCCAAGATGGCAGAAGCCACAGGCTTTTATAGCCCCATCTCTGAAGTGACACACATTACTTCTACAATATTCTACTGGCCACACAGACCAACTCTGATCAAGCATGGGAGGGATCTACACAGGGCATGAATATCAGGAGGCTGGGATCACTGGTTATGCTATGGAGAGGCTGGTTACCGCAATACGTATTACAGGAGGGGAAGGGAACCTGAAACTAATTTTCTTTCTTTCTTTCTTTCTTTTTTTAAGCTAGTGTCTTCCTCTGTCACTTGGGCTGGAAGGCAGTGGCATGATCATAGCTCACTGCAGCCTCAACCTCCTGGGCTCAAGTGATCCTCCTAACTCTGCCTCTCAAAGCACTGTGATTACAGAAATGTGCCACCACATTTAAATAATTTTTAGAATTTTTTGCAGACACAGAGTCTCACTATGTTGCCCAGGCTGGTCTTGAACTCCTGGGCTCAAGCCATCCTCCTGAATTGGCCTCCCAAAGTGCTGGGGTTACAGGCGTGAGCCACCGTGCCCAGCCTGCTTCCAGTTTAGGTAACATTTATTGAGCACTTACTAAAGCTTAGAACCATTAACTAAACTATCCAAGGTCACACAGCTAGTAAGGGTGAGAACTGGTACTTGTGACTTTTGACTAATATACTACCCAGTCTTTGTGTCAATGTATATTATTGTAACATTTCAACCACTGAATTTTTTCTTTTTTCTTTTGAGACAGAGTCTTGCTCTGTCACCCAGGGTGGAGTGCAGTGGTGCAATCTCAGCTCACTGCAACCTCCACCTCCCGGGTTCAAGTGATTCTCCTGCCTCAGCCTTCTGAGTATCTGGAAATATAGGCGTGTGCCACCATGCCTGGCTAATATTTTTGTATTTTTAGTAGACACAGGGTTTCACCATGTTGGCCAGGCTGGTCTCGAACTCCTGACCTCAGGTGATCCACCCAGCTTGGCCTCCCAGAGTGCTGCAATTACAGGTATAAGCTACCACGCCTGGTCAACCACTCAAATTTCAGAAGAAAATTTTGGAAACCTCCAAGATTCTTTATATTTCTCTGCTTTTTTTTTTTTTTTTCTTTTGTGACAGGGTCTCACTCCATCACTCAGGCTGAAGTGCAGTGGCACCATCTCAGCTCACTATAGCCTCGACCTCTCAGGCACAAGCAATCCCCCCACCTCAGCCTCCTGAGTAGCTGGGACTACAGGTGCACGCCATCATACCTGGCTAATTTTTTTGTGTCCCCTGTAGACACAGGGTTTCACCATGTTGTCCAGGCTGGTCTCAAACTCCTGGGTTCAAGGCATCCACCCGCCTCAGCCTCCCAAAGTGCTGGTGTGAGCCACCACACCCAACCTGTTCCTTTACTATTGCCATCACCACCAATTCAGAGAAAGTACTCTCTTGTGTTTTAATGCCTTTAAAGTTTTAGTTTATTTAATTTGTGTAGTAATTATGTATAATTATAGCAATATCTAGTGTAATGGACTGTCTGTACCTTAGCAAAATAAATGCAGCATAGCTGGCTGCCAAAACACTTGCTCAAACAATAGTAGGTATCATTTTGAAAAACAGACAGAAGGTGCTGGGCATGGTGGCTCGTGCCTGCAATCCCAGTACCTTGGGAGGCCGAGGTGGGTGGATCTCCTAAGGTCAGGAGTTTGACACCAGCCTGGCCTACATGGTGAAACCCTATCTGTACTAAAAATACCAAACATTAGGTGGGTGTGGTGGCAGTGCCTGTAATCTCAGCTACTCATGAGGCTGAGGCAGAAGAATGGCTTGAACCCGGGAGGCGGAAGTTGCAATGAGCTGAGATCGCGCCATTGTACTCCAGCCTGGGCAACAAGAGCAAAACGGAGGCCAGGCACAGTGGCTGACGCCTTTAATCCCAGCACTTTGGGAGGCTGAGGCAGGCAGATCACAAGGTCAGGAGACTGACACCATCCTGGCTAACGCGGTGAAACTCCATCTCTACTAAAAATACAAAAAATTATCTGGGCATGATGGCATGCGCCTGCAGTCCCAGCTACTCGGAGGCTGAGGTAGGAGAATCGCTTGAACCCGGGAGGCAGAGGTTGCAGTGAGCTGAGATTGTGCCACTGCACTCCACCTGGATGGCAGAGCAAGACTCCATCTCAAAAATAAAATAGAATAGAATAGAATAGAATAAAATAGAATAGAAAAGGAAAAGAAGAATAGAAGAATAAAGTAAGGACCTTCAAGAAAAACTGGAACAATTTCCTCCGAAGAGCGAATAGTCTCAGTTGATAGTATTTAAAATTATTTTTGTAACTTTACAAAATAAATATAAGACAAAAAGATTGCTTTTGATTTTAACACAGAGATGCTCCAATATTATCTCTAAAACCTATCAAGAGTAGAGGTGTCATCACATTCCGTCTGTGTAGCAACAACTGAAGGTGCTAAAACTTCCCAACTCCATGAGCACGAAGTAAGCAGAGTCCTGACTCCTCTGTGATCCAGGTGCTGATCACTTCCCAGACATCATTCGAACTCACTCTATAAAGAAGCAGGTCTGTAGCTTATGAAATTAGTACACCAGGCCGGGCGCCGTGGCTCACGCCTGTTAGCACTTTGGGAGACCAAGGCGGGCAGACGACAAGGTCAAGAGATCGAGACCATCCTGGCCAACATGGTGAAACCCCATCTCTACCAAAACTACAAAAATTAGCCAGGCGTGGTGGCACACACCTGTAATCCCAGCTACTCGGGAGGCTGAGGCAGGAGAATGACTTGAACCTGGGAAGCGGAGGTTGCAATAAGTCGAGATCATACCACTACACTCCAGCCTAGGTGACAGAGCAAGACTCTATCTCAAAAAAAAAAAAGAAAAGAAAAGAAAAAAAGAAATGAGTTCACTGGTTTCCAGTTCATATTAGACAAAGCAATTTTCTTAAGTTCCTGCACTGGAACCGTAACTGTGGAAACATTGCAGTCACATCCCAAGGAAAATCAAAGATGTAAAGTTACTAACTGTTGGAACAAGCTGGCTCCAGCTGTAACCAAGCAAAGAAAGTAATGAGCCCTGAATCAACTTACTGTCAAATCCTCTCCTGAGTTCGCAGGGCATGGTGGCATGCACCTGTAGTTCCAGCTACTCGGGAGGCTGAGGCAGGAGAACTGCTTGAACCCAGGAGGTGGAGGTTGCAGTGAGCCGAGATTGTACCACTGCCCTCCAGCCTGAGTGAGAGAGCGAGAGTCCATCTCAAGAAATAAAAAAAAAACCTCCCCTGAGAAGGCAGAGCTGGCGGATTTCAGCCATGGGCAGGCCAGGCTGGGGCCCAGGGGTTGAAAGCCGGGATCACCAGGCCAAGAAGTCAAACGGTCCAGACCACACAGTGAGGGGCGCTTCCCAGGGGAGGGGTGGAGGGGCCTAGAGTGCAGGTGTGGGACCACGGCTGGGGAGGAGCAGGAATGCAGGTGGCAGTGCAGGGTTCCAGGACTCAGCAGAAAGCAGACCAGACAGTTGTCAAGAAAATAATTGTTCCTGAAGACAAATCCTAGACCTAGGGTGCACACTCTAAGCCCAGGCCCTGATTCTACCCTTTCCAGCTCTCCAGAGAGTAGAGGCCCCAACAACCTGGCCAGTTCTGAGCCCGGCACCCAAGAACACTGAGCTGTCTGGCCAATCTTCCTCCCCCAGGGCATATCGCTGTCTTCTGCTATGATTTTTAAGCTTGCAAAGCTTGCTAACAGAATATACATAGAGCTATTTCACTCATGGGTCTTGTTCTAGAGACCATAGTGGAACTTGGAGACAAGATTCCCAGTCAATGTTTTTTGGTAATTAGAAAACAGAGAAAGTCAGGCTCAGTGGCAGATGTCTGTAGTCCCAGCTGCTCAGGAGGCTGAAGTGGGAGGTCAGGAGTTTGAGGCTGCAGTGAGCTATGATCGCACCTGTAACTAGCCACTACACTCAAGCCTGGGCAACAGAGCATGTTCCCATCTCTAAAAAAAAAAGAAAGAAAAGGGAAAGGAAGAGGAGAAGAAGAAGAGGGGGGAGGAGGGAGAATGGAAAGAGCAAAACAAAGCAAGAAGGAGAAGAAACAAAAGGGGAAGAAGGAAAGAAGTCAGTGACATCAGTTTGAGGGCAAAGTGCGCGCGCGCGCGCGCACACACACACACACACACACACACACACACACACAAGCGCGCACGCATGCGCCACTGTGATTGCCCTAAAGAAATTAACTATTTTTCGGCAGGGCTTGGTGGCTCACGCCTGTAATCCCAGCACCTTGGGAAGCTGAGGCGAGTGGATCACCTGAGGTCTGGAGTTCAGGACCAGCCTGGCCAATATGGTGAAACCCCATCTCTACTAAAAATACAAAAGAATAAGCCGGGCGTGGTGGTGGGCTCCTGTAATCCCAGCTACTTGGGAGGCTGAGGCAGGAGAATTGCTTCAACCCTGGGGGCAGAGGTTGCGGTGAACGGAGATGGTGCCATTGCACTCCAGCCTGCACAACAAGAGCGAAACTCCGTCTCAAAAAAAAAAAAAAAAGAAAGAAAGAAAGAAAAAGAAAGAAATTAGCTATTTTTCAACTCTATTATTTAAACCCTCCTTAGGCATCCTTTGGCGTGACAGTAGACAGTGACTGGGATAACTCTGCATATTTTGGCTTAAAATTATTTTTATCTACTAAAAGGAAAAGTAAATTATACTCTGAAACATAATCTAATGACAGAGAGTCTCAGAGCAAATACCTGTCAGTCAGAGATACTGAAAATGATCAGGTTGTGAGCCAGGCGTGGTGGCTCACGCCTGTAATCCCAGCACTTGAGGCCGAGACGGGCGGATCACGAGGTCAGGAGATCGAGATCATCCTGGCTAACATGGTGAAACCCCGTCTCTACTAAAAATACAAAAAAATTAGCCGGGCGTGGTGGCAGGCGCCTGTAGTCCCAGCTACTGGGGAGGTTGAGGCAGGGGAATGGCGTGAACCCAGGAGGTGGAGCTTGCAGTGAGCCGAGATCACACCACTCTGGGCGACAGAGCAAGACTCCGTCTCAAAAAAAAAAAAGAAAGAAAGTGACCAGGTTGTGAACTCACTTGAATCAAGGCCATTACCTCATGAAATTATAAAATGATCAGCAATATCCCCAGCAGATGGCGCAAGTGTTCCCTCTGCTGCGATGGGAAGGCCCAACAGTGACCAAGTCGGTATCAAAATCTGTTTTCTCTTCATGTGACAATTGAACATAGATCCTAACCAGGTAAGGCGTTTAGTTAGGAAAGAAATCATTCGTGGGATTCCAAGAGAGGCTGACTAGGAAAGATAAAATCTGGAGGCTTTTTAATTTACTTCTCATGTTAAACCGTTTAGAAGCATATATTACCTCACCGGTAACATGGTTCCATTCGCAACATTTTTAGCTCTGAAAAAGAAAATTATTTCATGACAGAGTTTTAGATTAAGTCCCAAAGGATGACAAAGTACCAACAATTAGAATATCTGAAAATGTTTTGATGATCTGGTGGAATAATTAGGGAAGGGCCCATAATGAGAAGCTCAGAGCTGTCTCCTAACAAATTACAGGTAAATGGTTTCTGAAGGACACCGCAGGGAAGGGGGTAATGATTATTGGAGGCAGCCAATGTTTCTGCTGCTTTGCTAACTGCTTGCAAACAAATACGATGTTCTTGCTCACATTTTTTTTTTTTTTTGAGACGGAGTCTCGCTCTGTCGCCCAGGTCGGAGGGCAGTGGTGCCAACTCGGCTCACTGCAAGCTCCACCTCTCGGGCTCATGCCATTCTCCTGCCTCAGCCTCCTCAGTAGCTGGGACTACAGGTGCCGCCACCACACCCGGCTAATTTTTTGCATTTTTAGTAGAGATGGAGTTTCACCGTGTTAGCCAGGATGGTCTTGATCTCCTGACCTTGTGATCCGCCCGCCTCGGCCTTCCAAAGTGCTGGGATTATAGGCGGGAGCCACCGCGCCAGCTCTTGCTCACATTTTGAAGCCCTCGGGTTCGCATTTTTTTTTTTTTTTTTTTTTTTTTTTTTTTTTGGGGGGGTTTCGCCCGTTTGCCCCCCGGGGGGGGGGGGGGGGG
>NC_037686.1:2883055-2898055 GCF_003255815.1 Theropithecus gelada
GAGTCTCGCGCTGTGTCACCCAGGCTGGAGTGCAGTGGCGCGATCTCGGCTCACTGCAAGCTCCGCCTCCCAGGTTCAGGCCATTCTCCTGCCTCAGCCTCCGCCTCCCAGGTTCAGGCCATTCTCCTGCCTCAGCCTCCGAGTAGCTGGGACTACAGGCGCCCGCCACCACGCCCGGCTAGTTTTTTGTATTTTTAGTAGAGACGGGGTTTCACCATGTTAGCCAGGATGGTCTCGATCTCCTGACCTCGTGATCCGCCCGCCTCGGCCTCCCAAAGTGCTGGGATTACAGGCTTGAGCCACCGCGCCCGGCCGGGTTCGCATTTTTTTACGAACAGGCAAACATTTGCATTTCTAGGCCAGAGGCAGCCCACACTGGGAAGGCAGAGGATGGAATGTGTTATCCACAGAACATTCTTCAAAAGTGCAAAAGAACTTTATTAATTAAAGCATGTTAAATATCTGCCTTTGTAAGTTTCCAAAGAAACAAGAATTGAGAATGTTCAGGTCAATGAATAATTTTGTCCAACGGCTGTCCTGCCAACACCTACTGCTTTCCATCCCAAACCCCCATCCATGTTTTAACCCTCTGTAGTCTGCTTCTTATATCCAACTGCCACTAAAACTTTATTTATTGATTTTTTTTTGAGACGGAGTCTCACTCTGTTGCCCAGACTGCAGTGCAATGGCGCGATCTTGGCTCACTGCAACCTCTGCCTCCCAAGTTCAAGTGATTCTCCTGCCTCAGCCTCCCGAGTAGCTGGGATTACAGGTGTGCGCCACCAGGCCCAGCTAATTTTTGTATTTTTAGTAGAGATGGAGTTTCACCATGTTGGTCAGGCTGGTCTCAAACTCCTGACCTCGTGATCTGCCCATCTCGGCCTCCCAAAGTGCTGGGATTACAGGTGTGAGCCACTGCGCCCAGCCCCTATTTTTTTTTTTTTTTTTTTTTTGAGACTTGCTCTGTCACCAGGCTGGAGTGCAATGGTGCGATCTCAGCTCACGGCAACCTCTACCTCCCAGGTTCAACCGATTTTCCTGCCTCAGCCTCCCAAGTAGCTGGGACTACAGGTGCTCACCACCACGCCCAGCTAATTTTTGTATTTTTAGTAGGGACGGGGTTTCACCATGTTGGCCAGGATGGTCTTGATCTCTTGACCTCGCGATCTGCCCACCTTGGCCTCCCAAAGTGCTGGGATTACAAGCGTAAGCCACCACCCCCAGCAAAACTTTACTTTTTTTTTGAGACTGAGTCTCCCTCTGTCACCCAGGCTGGAGTGCAATAACATGATGTTGGTTCACTGCAGCCTCCGCCTCCCAGGTTCAAATGATTCCCATGCCTCAGCCTCCTGAGTAGCTGGAATTACAGGCATGTGCCACTATGCCTGGCTAATTTTTGTACTTTTAGTAGAGATGGGGTTTCGCCATGTTGGCCAGTCTGGTCTCCAACTCCTGGCCTCAAGTGATCCACCTGCCTCGGCCTCCCAGAGTGCTGGGATTACAAGCGTAAGCCACTGCACCTGGCAAAACTTTACTTTTAAAATATATTTTAAAATATAAATATATGTTCATTGCAAGGAATTTGAAAACACTGAAAGTTGTGAAGAGAAAAATTTGTAACCACCTGAGGTGTTCTTCGCTGCATAAAGAAAGACTATAGGCTGGGCATGGTGGCTCACGCCTGTAATCCCAGCACTTTGGGAGGCTGATGCCAAGGCGGGGGGATCATGAGGTCAGGAGTTCGAGACCGGCCTGGCCAACATGGTGAAACCCCGTCTCTGCTAAAAATACAAAAGTTAGCTGGGCGTGGTGGCACATGCCTGTAATTCCAGCTACTCGGCAGGCTGAGGCATGGGAATTGCTTGAACTCAAGAGGTGGAGGTTGCAATGAGCCCAGTTTGTGCCACTGCACTCCAGCCTGGGTGACAGACCAAAATTCTGTCTCAGAAAAACACACACAAAAAAACAGCATTGTAGTGGAGAGTTTAATAGACACAGGGCTGGCCATAACACGTGGGAGATGGAATTGGTACTCAAATCTTCTCATTCAAAGCTCGTAGATTAGGGGTTTTTCTTTTTCTTTTTTGAGATAAAGTCTTACTCTGTCACCCACAGGGCTCACTGTAACCTCCGCCTTCCAGGTTCAAGTGATTCTCCTGCCTCAGCCTTCAGAGTAGCTGAGATTAGAGGCGCGTGCCACCATACCCAGCTAATTTTTATATTTTTAGTAGAGACAGGGTTTCACCATGTTGGTCAGGCTGGTCTCGAACTCCTCACCTGGTGATCTGCCTGCCTCAGCCTCCCAAAGTGCTGGGATTACAGGCGTGAGCCACCACACCCCACCAGATTAGGGGTTTTTCAAAGGCGGTTTGGGGGAAGCAGTGTGGGGGAGAGGAGTGCTAGGTAGCAGGTGCTTGCTGCTGATTGGCTGGGCAGAGATGAAATCATAGCGGGTTGAAGCAGTCCTCCTGTGGGCTGGTCGATTCTAGGTGTGGCCACAGGAGCGAGGGTTGTCCTCCAGGTGGAGCCATGGGTGTCAGACATGCAAAACACCTGAAAAGAGATCTCGAAAGGTCAGTCTTCGAGAGTGGTGTTATTTGGAGGAGTAACTGGGGATGTATCATGTTTTTATAACCTCTGAATAACTTAGTAGGACCCAGCCTCCTGTCCTCTCTCAGCGTGATGGCCTCCAATTAGCTTTACAAAAGCAGCTGAGTTTTGGGCAAGGCCTATTCTCATTTAAACTGTAACTGAAAGGTCTTCCAAAGTTAGCTTAGCCCAATAATCTGGGAATAATTAAGGGAAAGGCAAGATGGAGGTTAGGTTGGCTTAGCTTACCGTTATAATTATTTCTCATGGATATAACTTTTGCAAAGGCGGTTTCAAGATTACCCATGAATGAGTAGATATGGGCAACACATACTTCATTATTATTATTATTATTATTTTTTTTTTTGGAGACAGGGTCTCACTCTGTTGCCCAGGCTGGAGTGTAGTAGCATGACAATGGCTCACTGCATCCTTGACCTACCAGGCTCAAGCAATCCTCCCCGCTCAGCCTCCCCAGTAGCTGGGACTACAGGCACATGCCATTACACCCAGCTAAATATACATTTTTTAAAATTTTTTGTTGGGACAGGGTCTCACCATCTTGCCCAGACTGGTCTTGAACTCCTGGGCTCAAGCAATTCTCCTGCCTTGGCCTTCCAAAGTGCTGGGATTACAGTCATGTAACCCCACTGTCAGAGGTGTGTGGACCAAAGCAACTCCATCTTGAATAGTTGCTGGGTGAAATGAGGCTGAGACTACTGGGCTGCATTCTCAGACAGTTAAGGCATTATAAGTCACAGGATGAGATAGGGGGTCAGCATAAGATACAGGTCATAAAGACCTTGCTGATAAAACAGGTTGCAGTAAAGAAGCCGGCCAGAACCCACCAAAAACAAGATGGCAACAAGAGTGACCTCTGATCGTCCTCACTGCTACCCTCCCACCAGCGCCATGACAGTTAACACATGCCCTGGCGACATCAGGAAGTTACCCTATGTGGTCTAAAAAGGGAAGGCATGGCCGGGCGCGGTGGCTCACGCCTGTAATCCCTACACTTTGGGAGGCCGAGGCGGGCGGATCACGAGGTCAGGAGATCGAGACCATCCTGGCTAACAAGGTGAAACCCCGTCTCTACTAAAATACAAAAAAAATTAGCCGGGCGCGGCGGCGGGCGCCTGTAGTCCCAGCTACTCGGGAGGCTGAGGCAGGAGAATGGCGCGAACCCGGGAGGCGGAGCTTGCAGTGAGCCGAGATGGTGCCACTGCACTCCAGCCTGGGGGACAGAGTGAAGACTCCGCCTCAAAAAAAAAAAATAAAATAAAATAAAATAAAAAAATAAATAAAATAAAAAGGGAAGGCATGAATAATCCACCCTTTGTTTAGCATTTCATCAAGAACAACCAGAAAAATGGGCAACTATTTGAGACGGAGTCTCGCTCTGTCGCCCAGGCTGGAGTGCAGTGGTGCGATTTCAGCTCACTGCAAGCTCTGCCTCCCGGGTTCACGCTATTCTCCTGCCTCAGCCTCCTGAGTAGCTGGGACTACAGGCGCCCGCCACCATGCCCGGCTAATTTTTTGTTTTTTTTAAGCAGAGACGGGGTTTCACCGGGTTAGCCAGGATAGTCTCAATCTCCTGACCTCGTGATCTGTCCGTCTCAGCCTCCCAAAGTGCTGGGATTACAGGCGTGAGTCACCGCGCCCAGCCAATTCCTTTACTTTCTTAATAAACTTGCTTTTGCTTTGCACTGTGGACTCGCCCTGAATTCTTTCTTTCGCAAGAACCAAGAACCCTCTCTTGGGGTCTGGATCGAGATCCCTTTCCTGTAACACCACCAACTTAGCCTGGGCAACACATACTTTTGACAAAGAGCTTGTGCCCAGAATATACAAAGAACTCATACACATCAATTTTCTTAAAAGACTAAACAGAAAAATAGGTGAGAGATTTGAACAGACACTTAACCAAAGAGAATATATGCATGGGCAATCTCTATTTCATTAGTAACCAAATTTTTTTTTCTTTTTTTGAGATGGAGTTTTGCTCTTGTTGTCCAGGCTCGAGTGCAATGGCACAGTTGGGTTCACTGCAACCTCCACCTCCTGGGTTCAAGCGATGCTTCTGCCTCAGCCTCCTAAATAGCTAGGATTCCAGGTACCCACCACCACGCCCTGCTAAATTTTTTGTATTTTCAGTAGAGACGGGGTTTCACCATGTTGGCCAGGATGGTCTCAAACTCCTAACTTCAGGTGATCCACCTGCCTCAGCCTCCCAAAGTGCTGGGATTACATGCATGAGTCACTGCACCCAGCCATTAGTAACCAATTATAAACTAAAACCAAAGTTGGGCATGGTGGCTTATGCTTGTACTCCTAGCACTTTGGGAGGCCGAGGCAGGCGGATCACTTGAGGTCAGGAGTTCGAGACCAGCCTGACCAACATGGTGAAACCCTGTCTCTACTAAAAATACAAAAATTAGCCAGGCGTGGTGGTACATGGCTGTAATCCCAGCTACTCGGGAGGCTGAGGCATGAGAATCGCTTGAACCCGGGAGGTGGAGGTTGCAGTGAGCCCCGGGCTCAGCTATATTGAGAACTTTCCTGTGCTGGTGTAGGGGACCACCTCCATGTCCCTTCCCCGCTAAAAGTTGTTTAATCACTCAATAAAACTTCCCACCTTACTCTTTGAGTGTCCACGTGCCTACTTCTTTCTGGTCATGAGACAAGAACCCAGACCTATCTGGGCTAAGGGGCAAAAAATTCTGCATCACCTGTAACAATTTGGTTGAGTCTCACCAACATAATGATGATGATGTTAGCCAAACACAAAAGAATTAATACTAAGTGATTCTCTTATCGGGGTCCAATAAAGAGAGAGAAGCTACAACAATTATTCCAAAAGAGTGTGTAATATAAATAATTACTGGGCCAGGCGCGGTGGCTCACGCCTGTGATCCCAGCACTTTGGGAGGCCAAGGCGGGTGGATCACGAGGTCAGAAGATCAAGACCATCCTGGCCAACACTTTGAAACCCTGTCTCTACTAAAAATACAAAACATTAGCCGGGCTTGGTGGCAGGTGCCTGTAGTCCCAGCTACTCAGGAGGCTGAGGCAGGAGAATGATGTGAACCTGGGAGGCGGAGCTTGCAGTGAGCTGAGATTGTAAAAAAAAAAAAAAAAAAAAAAAAGAATTATTGACGGGCACAGTGGCTCAGGGAGGACTGCTTGAGCCCAGGAGTTTCAGACCAGCCTGGGCAACATAGAGAGACCCTGTCTTTACCAAGTGTGTGTGTGTGTGTGTGTGTGTGTGTGTGCACGCACATAGCATTCAGCTATCAACCAGGAGGCTTCATTTAGTGTAACCCAGCAAGTACTCAGGATTTTTTTTTAGTCACAGTCTCACTCTGTCACCAAGACTGGAATGCAGTGGTGTAATCATGGCTCAATGGAACCTCGACCTCCTGGGCTCAAGCAATCCTCCCACTTCAGCCTTCTGAGTAGCTGGGACCACAGGCATGTGCCACTACGCCCGGCTAAATTTTGGGTTTGTTGTAGAGAAGGGGTTTTGCCATGTTGCCCAGGCTGGTCTTGAATTCCTGGACTCAAGCCATCCGCCCACCTCCGCCTCCCAAAGTGTTAGAGGCGGAGGTTGCAGTGAACCAAGATCACACCACTGCACTCCAGCCTGGGCTACAGAGCAAGACTCAGTCTCAAAAAAAAAAAAAAAAGAAAGTGTTAGGATTACAGGCGTAAGCCACCTCACCCATACAGAAATGTGATCCACACTGTAAGATGCGCGTCTTCTTGGAATACTTACCCGATTCTTTGTTCTCTCACGGATCTCTGATCTCTCCACCTTCCCAAGTCTTGGAAAACTTGTCTTCTGATTTCAGAGTTAACCCTTAATTATGTAGAATCTTCCATTGTCATGTGTTACATTACACATGCTAGTGTTATCTTCCCAACTAGAAGATAAACCATAGAATCAGAAAAACAATTTTATCATGTTATTTCCAAAATGACATAGCCCAGGACTGAACTGTCCATAAACACCTATCGGATGGTCAGCTTCAAAACTAACTGCAACGCTGATGAGTTAAAATAGCTCCTTTTTTTGGCACCAGATAATAGATAAATATGAGAAGCCAGTGCGGTGGCTTATGCCTGTAACCCCAGCACTTTGGGAGGTCTAGGAGGGAGGATGGCTTGAGCCCAGGAGCCCATAGTGAGCTATGATTGAGCCACTGCACCCTAGTGTGAGCTACAGAGCGAGACCTCATCTCTATACAAAATAAAATTATAAATTTTTTTACATTAAAAAAACTTGAGAGAGAGCATACTTTTGGGTTTCTTTATTAATAGAACACCAAAAGGTGATCCAAGTAAAAGTGTAACACCCCTTAAGGGAAAAAACATTATTTTCATTTAAAATAGTTTTCTTTATTATCTTTAAAGTGAAAGTGCCATATCTGGGCTTCCTACGAAGGAAACAAACCGCGTAGACTCAGGCCAGCCGCTGGGCCTGGGCCTGTGTTTCCCGCAGGCGGCGACCTTTGCCCCACTTCAGGCCGGCCGTATATACCAGCTTAGAGGCGCCGCAGCGTTGGCGAGTCCTTTTTCACCCACCCCTTCCCTCAGTTCTCAGGCTGGAACTTGAACAGGCACTCATGACTCAGCAAACGGTACTTGATAGGGTTCTTTACACGTCAGTCAGGCTATATTTTTTTTTTTTTTTTTTTTTTTTTTTGAGACTGAGTCTGGCTCTGTCGCCCAGGCTGGAGTGCGGTGGCCGGATCTCAGCTCACTGCAAGCTCCGCCTCCCGGGTTCACGCCATTCTCCTGCCTCAGCCTCCCGAGTAGCTGGGACCACAGGCGCCCGCCACTTCGCCCGGCTAGTTTTTGTATTTTTTAGTAGAGACGGGGTTTCACCGTGTTAGCCAGGATGGTCTCGATCTCCTGACCTCGTGATCCGCCCGTCTCGGCCTCCCAAAGTGCTGGGATTACAGGCTTGAGCCACCGCGCCCGGCCCAGTCAGGCTATTTTTAAAATCACTCTTCCTGGAGATCTTTACACCAAAAGCACCGCGGGCCCTCCCCAACCGGCTTCTGCCTGCCTCCACTATGTGATGTAGTATGGCCCCCGGGAGGCCGCCCGCAGATTCTAGAGGGGCTGACCCACCCCAGACACACCCGAAGGACCACCTCGAGACCTCGGAGGAACAGCCCTAGACCCAGGAGGGACTGCAAGACACCCCAGGGGCAGCCCGCCAGGGCCCAGCTCTACTCATCGCCTGGCGGTGCTGCCTCCCTTCCACGCCGCCCCAGGGAAAGGCCGCCCCTCTCCGGCTCCTCCCAATCCCCCTTCCCAGGACTGACGGCGGCCCGGCAGCCTGCTTTGGGCCAGGATCAGCCTCGAGCCTTCCTCACTAGCGGCCAAGAGCCGGAAACCTTGCGTCTCAGATTCTCCGGGTCAATGCACCCCCATCCCAACCGGTCTTCCCACCCGGGGCCCCCTGATGCCAACTGCCGGCCTGGACCTGGCCCGGGGCCCTGCTCCTTGCCCGCTCTCCCTGGACAGCCCAGGCCGGCGCCCGAGGGATAGGCTCGGGGAGGCTGCAGGCGGAGCTGGAGCCAGGACCCGCCCTGTCCATCGCTGTCCTGAGCTCACACAGAGAGCCTTCCAGCCTCACCCAGGCCGCCAGCCCAAGCCAAGATCTTACAGATGTCAGAAAGTCTGTTTGGTTTAAAACCCATTGGTTAAGAAACTAATGACAATTTTTTTTTCTTAATAGGAAATCTGGGTAACTAGAAAATAGAGGGAAGGGAGACATATTCATAACACCCTGTCACCTTTGCATTTCATGCACATGCAGAGTTGCATTCATATTATTAAAATATCTTGTTGGCAGGGCGCAGTGGCTCACATCTGTAATCCCGGCATTTTGGGAGGCCGAGGCGGGCGGATCACTTGAGGTCAGGAGTTCGAGACTAGCCTGAGCAATGTGGCGAAACCCTGTCTCTACTAAAAACACAAAAATTAGCCCAGGTGTAGTGGCGGATACCTGTAATCCCAGCTACTCGGGAGGCTGAGGCAGGAGAATCGCTTGAATCCGGAAGGTGGAGGTTGCAGTGAGCCAAGATCATGCTACAGCATTTCAGCCTGGGAGACAGAGCCAGACCCTGTCTCCAAAATAATAATAATAATTAAAAATAAATAAAATAATATCTTTTTTTTTTTTTTTTTTGAGACAGAGTCTCACTCTGTCGCCCAGGCGAGAGTGCAGTGGCCGGATCTCGGCTCACTGCAATCTCCGCCTCCTGGGTTCATGCCATTCTCCTGCCTCAGCCTCCCGAGTAGCTGGGACTACAGGTGCCCGCCACCTCTCCCGGCTGGTTTTTTTCTATTTTTTAGTAGAGACGGGGTTTCACCGTGTTAGCCAGGATGGTCTCGATCTCCTGACCTCGTGATCCGCCCGTCTCGGCCTCCCAAAGTGCTGGGATTACAGGCTTGAGCCACCGGGCCTGGCCAAAATAATATCTTTTTAACCTGGTGCTGGTTGCATAGGTATGGTCAGTTTGTGACAGTCCAGTGAGTTGTATGTTCAGGAGACATGTATTCTTCTGAATGTGCATGTACTTCAGTTAAACGTTTCCAAAAATAAACCGTTGGGTGAGGAGCAGAGCACACTTCATCCTGAAGGCATAGGTGTGCTGTTGGGCCACCAGTAAACAGAGATCATCCCACCTGTCATCCCACCGGGGGCCTCCTGTGCTTGGACGGAGATAAACCGCATCCCTGCCCTCGTTTCTGTTGTCTTCCTTCCCCCAGTCGTGGAGTCTTCCCAGGAGCACAAACTCAGTGCATTCCTACTATCTAATCCCCCTATGAAGCTGGCAAAGGCTGGAATGTTATTTAGATTTTGACAGAAAATCATTCATAGCAATTCAGTTACTCAACACCTACTGAGCCCCAGACTCCTGCCTTCTAGTACAAACACTTTGTTCTCTGTTAAAAACATTCCATACTATATAGCACTGGCCATGCTGCGTCCCCTCTCTCTTCCTGCCACTCCCAGCACTAGACTCTACCCAAAACTCAAAGACAAGCTAAATGTGGTTTGGTATGTAGAGTCTTATTACTTGCTGTGATTGCACTGCTTAATATGAAGCATCATATTGACTTGGGATGTTATGAGAGGTACTAAAGGAAATTTACTTTGTCAGTTTTCCGGCTCTGAAGGGGTGGCCTACCCCTCCACACCTGTGGGCGTTTCTCGTTAGGTGGAAGAAGAGACGTGAGAAAAGAAATGAGACACAGAGACAAAGTATAGAGAAAGAAAAAGTGGGTCCAGGGGACCGGCGCTCAGCATACAGAGGACCCACGCCAGCACCGGTCTCTGGTCTCTGAGTTCCGTTGGTATTTACCGATAATTATCTTTACCATCTTAAAGAAAAGGAAGTGGCAGGATAATGGGATCATCGTAGGGAGAAGGTCAGCAGTAAGACATATGAATAAAGATCTCTGTGACATGAATAAGTTTAAGGAAATGTGCTGTGTCTTGATGTGCATATGTAAATATCTCCATAAACCTTTTTAGTGCATGAAGAGCAGCATTGCGCTAGCAAGTCCCACCTTTCGCCCTAAGGCGGTTTTGTCCTTTCTCAGTAAACAGAACATACAGTCGGGTTTTATACCGAGATGTTCCATTGCCCAGGGACGGGCAGGAGACAGATGCTTTTCTCTGTCTCAACTGCCAGCAACCGCCAAGAGGCCTTCTTTCCTCTTATATTAATCCTCCTCAGCACAGACCCTTCACGGGTGTCAGTCTGGGGGACGATCAGGTCTTTCCCTTCTCACGAGGCCATATTTCAGACTATCACATGTGGAGAAACCTTGGACAATACCTAGCTTTCCTAGGCAGAGGTCCCTGCGACCTTTGGCAGTGTACGTGTCCCTGGGTACTTGAGATTAAGAGAATGGTGATGGGCCGGGCGTGGTGGCTCACGCCTGTAATTCCAGCACTTTGGGAGGCCGAGGCGGGTGGATCGTGAGGTCAGGAGATCGAGACCATCCTGCTTAACACGGTGAAACCCCGTCTCTACTAAAAATACAAAAAATTAGCCGGGCGTGGTGGCGGGCGCCTGTAGTCACAGCTACTCGGGAGGCTGAGGCAGGAGAATGGCCTGAACCCAGGAGGCGGAGCTTGCAGTGAGCCGAGCTCGAGCCACTGCACTCCAGCCTGGGCGATAGAGCAAGACTCTGTCTCAAAAAAAAAAAAAAAAAAAGAGAGAATGGTGATGACTTTTAACCAGCAAGCTGCCTTCAGGCACTTGTTTAACAAAGCACACCCTGCACAGCCCAAAATCGTTTAAACCTTGAGTCACCATAGCACATGTCTCTTGCAAGGACAAGGTTGGGGGTAGGGTCACAGATTAACAGCATCTCAAATACAGAACAAAATGGAGTCTCTTATGTCTACTTCTTTCTATATAGACACAGTAACAGTCTGATCTTTCTTTTCCCCACACAGCTCTAACCCCATAGACTCTGTCTTCTAATAGAGTGTGGAGGTTGGTAAATGAATCTAGAACAACCAATGAGACATACAAGGATTTTTTTTTTTTTTTTTTTTTTGAGACGGAGTCTCGCTCTGTCACCCAGGCTGGAGTGCGGTGGCCTGATCTCTGCTCACTGCAAGCTCCGCCTCCCGGGTTTACGCCATTCTCCTGCCTCAGCCTCCCTAGTAGCTGGGACTACAGGCGCTCGCCACCTCGCCCGGCTAGTTTTTTGTATTTTTTTAGTAGAGATGGGGTTTCATCGTGTTAGCCAGGATGGTCTACGATCTCCTGAGCTCGTGATCCGCCCGTCTCGGCCTCCCAAAGTGCTGGGATTACAGGCTTGAGCCACCGCGCCCGGCCCATATAAGGATTTTTAAAGGAAAGAGGAATGTAATTGCAACCCAGGTGAAGAGTTTCAAGATTTAAGTAGGTGCCCATTCACGTAACAGGCTAGACTATATGAGTTAAACAAAAGGTTGGGGATAATCACATACAGTACAGCACATTAAAATTGCTAAGAAGATAGGGCTGGGCGAGGTGGCTCACGCCTGTAATCCCAGCACTTTGGGACGCTGAGGTGGGCGGATCACAAGGTCAGGAGTTCGAGACCAGCCTGACCAACATGGTAAGACCCTGTCTATACTAAAAATATAAAGATTAGCTCGACTTGGTGGCGTGCGCCTGTAATCCCAGCTGCTCAGGAGGCTGAGGCAGGAGAGCTTGAACCCAGGAGGCAGAGGTTGCAGTGAGCCGAGATCAAGCCACTGCACTCCAGCCTGGGTGACAGAGCAAGACTCCATCTAAAAAAAAAAAAAAAAAAAATTGGTAAGAAGATAGGGGTATGTCAGGGAAGAGAGAGGCTAATAGCTCAGAAAAGGGAGGGAAATATATTGAAAATCTTAGTGCAGGGCAAGAGTGTTTTAAACAAAAAAGTACTTGGTAAAGATGGAGATAAATTAGATACATGAAAACAAACTCATGGTATTTACTTAAGTGGTCTACAATCTGTATTACCTCTTCAGAGCCCCTTGGCTGCTTTCACTCATGCACTGATTGTGTTTCTTGGGAGAGGAAAAATAAAAATTGGCCTGACATAACTTGCTTATAGTCAAAAGTACAGGCTATTTCAAGACTACCAAGGAGCCAGCTCACATCAGCTACATGTCAACAATAGAAAATAATCATTCTGAAAAAAAAGACCCCACCAGCAGGGTGGTTCATGCTTGTAATCCCAGCACTTTGGAAGCTGAGGTGGGAGGATTACTTGAGCCCAGAAGTTTGAGACCAGCCTGGGCAATATAGCTAGACCCCCATCACTACAAAAATTAAATAACTACCTGGGCGTGGTGGTGTGCACCTGTAGTCCCAACTACTCAGAAGGCTGACCTAGAAGGATGTCTGAGCTGGGGAGGTTGAGGCTGCAGTGAGCCAAGGTCATTCCACCAAATTCCAGCTCCAGCCTGGACGACAGAGTGAGACCTTGTTTAAAAAAAAAAAAAAAAAAAAAATTAAGGCAAAGAAGCAGGTCACTTCTCTTCCAATTAGCAGGTCACTTCTCTTCCAAGATCCAAGACCTAGGCCCAGTCTCTGTCTTATGCCTGGTACCCCAGACTAGAAGTGCTGAGATGTGGAATCTCTCCCTTGGGCTAAATGAACACTCTCTGTTTTGAGACACAGGGTCTTGATCTGTGGCCCAGACTGGAGTGCAGTGGCATGTAGCCTCAAATTGCTGGGCTCCAGCGATCCTTCCACCTCAACCTCTCCAGTCGCTGAGACCACAGGCGTGTGGTATCACACCCGGCTAAGTTTTTTATTTTTTTATTTTTTGTACAGACAGGGTCTTGCTATGTTGCCAGGGCTGGTCTTGAACTCCTAGGCCCAAGTGATTCTCTTGTCTTGGCCTTCCAAAGCTCTGGGATTATAGGCATGAGCCACTGCGCCTGGCCAGGGCTTGGGAATTTCAGTAGGGGAAAGAGATGTGTTGGTCAATAAATGAGAAGCATTTCCGGTGTTTTCATAGTTCCCTAAGCAGGTGCGGCAGAACCTAAGGGAGGTGAATATTGCCAGATCTAGAGAGACAGGAAAGAGGCTTCCTTCAGAGAGGGAGGCAGGAGGGCTGGGGAGCAGGCCAGGTCAGGAGGGGCTGCATCAGCCACCCCAAGGAGTCCAGACATTGTCCTGTGTGTGTGGGCACGGGTGGTGTGCTGGTTATTTTATTTATTTATGTTTTTGAGACACAGTCTCACTCTGTTGCCCAGGCTGGAGTGCAGTGGCGCAATCTCGGCTCACTACAACTTCTGCCTCCTGGGTTTAAGCAATTCTCTGGCCTCCACCTCCTGAGTAGCTGGGATTACAGACGCGTGCCACCATGCCCAGCTAATTTTTTTATATTTTTAGTAGAGACGGGGTTTCACCGTGTTAGCCAGGATGATCTCGATCTCCTGACCTCGTGATCCGCTCGCCTCGGCCTCCCAGAGTGCTGGGATTACAGGCGGGAGCCACCGCGCCGGGACTTGGTGTGCTGGTTATTAAGTGTGCTGGTTTGTCTCTCAGCTCAAAACCACCCACCCCTGCTCCGCAATTTGATGTTGAGGCTAAGTCTCTGCAGATGCGTTTGTCTCCCTTTGGCAGCTGACTCCTGCTAAAATCTAGCAGGAGTAGTGCGGGAAGGAGATGGTGGGGGAAGGGGCTGGAAGAGGGAGAAGGGACCAGCTCACCTGCTGTCCTTGTCGGCCTCCCTCCAGCTCTCCCTACACTCTGAGCCAGACTCCCTGTGCCCTGCAGAGGTCACAGCACCAGCCAGGAAGAACCCAAGGTCCCCCTCTGAGCCTACCATGGCAGCCACAGCAGTGCCCTGCACAGAGGTCCAGCTCCCAGCTCGGTGGCACTCCTCCTCCCAGCTTCCAGGTTCTGACAACCGCAACCTCTGCTCCTGTTTCCCCAACCCTAAAGTTGGTAGCTGCCTGTTTTGTGGTGAGCAGGTCTATGCAAACCTGCCCCCCAAATCCAAGGAAGCTGAGAGGCCCAAAAAGGAGGCTGACAAATTCAGTTTCTTAGAAAGAAACATTTAATAGGGACTTACAAACAGAAGCCAGGTTTATGTCTCTGGTGACTGCGAGTTGAGATGGTAGACCCTGCGCCATCATCCCCAGACCTAGGGTTTACACACCATTGGGAAAGGGTGTAGTTGCTTCAGAAGAGACGTGTAGGACAATTGAAATATGATAATATCACGGCTGTTTGACCTAAGGGCAGGATTTGTGGTAAAGTACCTGCTCTTACACAAGGAACAACACATAAACTGGAAATCTTAGAGGCTTCTGGGAACAGGAGTCAATCACAAGCCAACGTGGTAGATCAGCGTCTATGGTGGCTGCTTTGGCCTCCACACTGCCTCCTGCCTCAGTTTTCTGTTTTTGCTCTTTTACTTGCTTTCTCAATTTTTTTTTCTTTTTTGTGAGACAGAGTCTCACTCTGTCACCCAGGCTGGAGTGCAGTGGCACGATCTTGACTCTCTGCAACCTCTGTTTCCAGGTTCAAGCAATTCTCCTGCCTTAGCCTCCTGAGTAGCTGGGATTACAGGCATCCACCGCCACACCTGGCTAATTTTTGTATTTTTAGTAGAGACGGGGTTTCGTGATGTTGGCCAGGCTGGTCTCAAACTCCTGACCTCAGGTGATCCACCTGCCTCAGCTTCCCAAAGTGCTGGGATTACAGGTATGAGCCACCACACCCTGCCTGCTTCACCAATTTCTTTCTTTCTTTTCTTTTCTTTTCTTTTTTTTTAGACGGAGTTTCACTCTTGTTGCCTAGGCTGGAGTGCAGTGGCATGATCTCGGCTCACCACAACCTCCACCTCCCGGGTTCAAGCGATTCTCCTGCATCAGCCTCCAGA
>NC_037686.1:2899977-2919093 GCF_003255815.1 Theropithecus gelada
TTTTTTTTTTTTTTTTTTTTTTTTTTTGAGACGGAGTCTCGCTTTGTGGCCCAGGCTGGAGTGCAGTGGCCGGATCTCAGCTCACTGCAAGCTCCGCCTCCTGGGTTTATGCCATTCTCCTGCCTCAGCCTCCCAAGTAGCTGGGACTACAGTTGCCTGCCACCTCGCCCGGCTAGTTTTTTGTATTTTTTTAGTAGAGATGGGGTTTCACCATGTTAGCCAGGATGGTCTCGATCTCCTGACCTCGTGATCCGCCCGTCTCGGCCTCCCAAAGTGCTGGGATTACAGGCTTGAGCCACCGCGCCCGGCCTCTTTCTCTTTCTTTCTTTCTTTCTTTCTTTCTCTTTCTTTCTTTCTTTCTCTCTCTCTCTTTCTTTCTTTCTTTCTTTCTTTCTTTCTTTCTTTCTTTCCCTTTCTTTCTTTCTTTCTTTCTTTCTTTCTTTCTTTCTTTCTTTCTTTCTCTCTCTCTCTCTTTATTTTCTTTCTCTCTCTTTCTCTCTCTCCCTCCCTCCCTCCCTCCGTTCCTTCCTGCCTCTCTCTCTCTCTCTCACTCTTTCTTTCTTTCTTGACAGAGTCTCGGTCTCACTTTGTCACCTAGGCTGGAGTGCAGTGGCATGATCACAGCTCACTGCAGCCTCCATCTCCTGGGCTTAGGTGATCCTCCCACCTCAGCCTCCTGAGTAGCTGGAACTACAGGTGCGTGCCATCATGTCCTGCTATTTTTTTTTTTTTTTTTTTGTATTTTTAGTAGAGATGGGGTTTCATCATGTTCCCCAGGCTGATCTCGAACTCCTGGGCACAAGCCATACACCTGCCTTAGCTTCCCAAAGTGCTGGGATGAGTCGCCACACCGAGCCTAGGCTGTTTTTGAGCAAGGAATCCAGTATCCAAGAGCATGGCTAGAGGAGTGGGAGATTAGGAGTGTATTGTCAATTAAATTCAGTAACTTCCTAATGGTGAATGTTTGAGAAAAGGTCATTCTGAAATATTGAATACTTTTGAATATGTATTTGCATTACTTTATAGTAGTACAGCAATTTAAACAATGCTAACAACATGTCTGAACTTGGAGTGCCCGCTATAATGCACAGCTAAAAAATGATTTCTCAATGTGCTACAGCTTATTTTAGAGATTCAGATTCCTGGAGTTGGAAGAGACCATCAGCTCCTCTTACAACATCCTGCAGGCGATCACTCTGCCCCTACTTGAAGACTTCCAGTGACATGCTCACGGGTTTTCTGCAGCCCATCCCAATTTTTAATAGAGCTGACTGGCAGAATTTCCAGATCTTGAGCAATGTTCTACCTCAGTGTCATTTTTTTTTTTTTTTAGATGGAGTCTCGCTCTGTCACCCGGGCTGGTGCAGTGACTCCCTTGGCTCACTGCAGGCTCTGCCTGCTAGGTTCACGCCATTCTCCTGCCTCAGCCTCCCGAAGTGCTGGGATTACAGGCGTGAGCCACCGGCGCCCGGACACCTCAGTGTAATTTTCAATTGTTAGTCTTTGTTTTGTCCTAAGGAGTTAAGGAGTCATGCAGACTCATTCTAGCTCTAGGGTGGACCCAGAACTGGTTAGTGGGCCAACCTTTTCCAATTTGGGAAGCCCTTTCTCAGGAAGAAGAATAACAAGTATGAACACAAAATTAGGCTGAAGGCTCACAAGAGGCCCATGTCAGTGTGTGGAAGCTTCTGTTCCATGAGAGTTGTAGCAAATGCAGCTTTGTTCAGGCCCTTCCTCCTGAGAAGTCTTCACATCATCTTGCTCTTTGCTGCTGGTTCTTGCCTTCTCCAAGATAAGTATCCTAATTAACTCATTTGTTTCCTGACAGACGTTCCCTGTGGTCAGTGGCCCTTCTAAAGAATGGTGAATAGAGCCAGGTGTGGTGGCTGACACCTGTAATTCCAGCTACTTGGGAGGCTGAGGTATGAGAATCGCTTGAACCCAGGAGGCGGGGGTTGCGGTGATCTGAGATCTTGCCATTGCACTCCAGCCTGGGCAACAAGAGCGAAGCTCCATCTCAAAAAAGAAAAAAAACAACAAAGGAAAATGAAAGTATACTCCACAGTGTGGCAGCAGGCCCAGGCAAAGGGGCTCAAGGGACCCATTACAGAATTTTTGGGAAGGGGTGTGCCCTATGTAAATGAAGAGGTGAAGTAAAGTTGTAAAATTATTTACTGTGGAGGGATATTTCCTGTGATAGCTGAAGTGTTCCCTGCTTTATGTTCCCTGCCTCCAGACGCTGTTTTCCTGCCTCACACATGCTCCTAAATATCAGGGAGTCCTAGTACTTCCATATGCTGATTCCTAGAACGGCTGCATTCCACACTTCTTCGGTTACTGTTTTAGTAGACCTAAACGGAGGATTTTATGTTTGCCCAAATTACATTTTCCTTTGCCAAGCTGTCCGCAACATTTGTTAAAGCCTTATTCTGTCGTCCTGTTAATGACTTCTTTTAGGTTTGTCATCTGGAAAATGAAAACATGTTCTCATTCATTCAATTCTAAAATCACTAAGTGCCTGCTAGATTCAAAGACAAAGAAAACCAAATAATTGCGCAATGTGACTATGTCTAGAGCTGAGTCAGAGCCAGTTGAGCTGCCAGGACCTGGGTGCCTGGGGAGGGAGCGGGGAAGGGCTAGGAGCGGAAAAGTACCAAACACTGAGTCCCAGTGGGGAAAACATCTTCAAAGCACTCTAGAGAAGGGGGGCCGTGGCTCACGCCTGGAATCCCAGCACTTTGGGAGGCTGAGGAGGGTGGATCAGGTCAGGGGTTCCAGACCAGCCTGTCTAACATGATATAACCCCGTCTCTATTTTTTATTTTAAAAAATAAAATAAATGACTGGGCGCAGTGGCTTATGCCTGTAATCCCAGCACTTTGGGAGGCCAAGGGGGGTGCGGATTGCCTGAGGTCAGGAGTTCAAGACCAGCCTGGCCAACATGGTGAAACCTTGTCTCTACTAAAGATACAAAACTTAGCTGGGCATGGTGGTGGGCACCTGTAATTCCAGCTACTCAGGAGTCTGACGCAGGAGAATCTCTTGAATCTGGAAGGCGGAGGTTGCAATGAGCCAAGATCATGCCACTGCATTCCAACCTGGGTGACAGAGTGAGACTTAGTCTCAAAAAAAAAAAGATACATATATATATATAAAAAATATATACTTTATATATCTATAAAAGGAAAAAGGTGGTCTCACCTGAGGCACCTCCCCTCACCTCAAAATGGAGGTGCCTAGGCTAAGCTGCAGATGTGTCTAAGAACCTGGCTTGGGGGTGGCGGTAGGGGGTTGCTTCTGAGTCTTTAACTGCAATGCCCTTGTACAAGTGCAATGCACCAGCTATGCAGCAAGGCTAGGATGGAAAGTGCAGCTCCCTAGCCCTCAGAGACCTGCCAGGTTAATACTTTTGTACTGTTAGATATAGTGAACTCCAAGTTTCTCTTCAAAGAATCAGTATGTCGGTATGTTCAGCTCTCTTACTCTTTGATTCTTCATTTTGAAGTTTAACTTCCTGGTTCTCTTTGCCCCCTTGCCTCTAGCATCAGTAAACAACTTTCCTGCCGGTTCTAGTCAGTGGTTCACATCTGTTCCCCTGGTCACCTGCTTTGACATGAGTCACCCCGGTCACCTGCTCTGACCTGAATCATCTGGAGTAACCGCCCTTCCCGCCAAACTGCCCACCCAGCCACTGTGGCTGGTGCCCCTGCTCTCTTCAAAATCGCCAATTGGAATTAGCTTAGACTGTGCGGTCCAACCCTAGCCAATAGGGGAATGACACAGCAGTAGGCACTACCTGCATCAGGGATAAGAACCCCTTCCCCTCCCTTGTCCAGGTGTGCCCTCACCATTACTCCATTCACAAGTCACAGCCTTCTATAGGAGTAAAAATTGCCTTGCTGAGAAAATTAAATTTATGTTTGAGTGCTATTTCTTTTTGGCACCGAGGAACAAGCATTTTGTTTCTAACATAGCTACCTATGGTCAGGTCTGAAAAATCACACATAGAATTTGGTCTGGGGCTGGACTCCTCAGACTGGAGTGAAAATAGAACATGAATTCTCAATGGCAGCATTATTAACATTTAGGTCAGATAATTCTTTGTGTGAGAGCCTGTCCTGTGAATTGTGGGGTGTTTAGATGCCTCCCTGGCCTCCAACTACTAAACTACTAGGTGTTCACTCTCCCCAAGTTGTGACAATGAAAAATGTCTCCAGACATAGCCAAATATTGCTGGGGCAGGACAAAATTGCCCTGGTTGAAAATCATGGAAATAGAGGAATATGCTATTTGCAAATTGCTCAGAATTCTATTTGTGTGAATCTACTTCTGCCTACCTTTTTGGCATTGCCTTGGGAATGTTTCCTCTGCCCGAAATAATTTTTCTATCCTTGTCTATTTGTGAAGGCCACTCTTACCCTCATTTCCCTCCTGAAGCCTTCCCAGACCTTGCTCAAGGGAGAGTCCACCCTGTCTTTTGCACAACTTCTGGACTAAACAAAGGCTTCTGTTGTTTTGTGTGTCATACTGTATTTCAATGATTCCCTTACATTCTACTTCTCTCCACACTGCAAGTTCCCTGAAATTTCCCTGAGGACAGGGACTGTGCTTTACTCTGTCTGGGGCACGTCTGTGAACACACAGCACTTGGTCAGTACGTAGCACATGGTAAAGAGAGTGGGCCTGGACCAAAAAGGGGCGGGGACAAAGAACCAAGCACTTCCCAGAAGACTGGAAAAGCAGTAGTCAGAGAAGTGCAAAGAATATCAGCAGAGACTAACGTCCCAAAACAAACAAGAGAATTTCAGGGAGAAATAATCCTCCAGGTGAAGTGCTGTTGAAAATGCAAGTAAGGGCTGGGTGCAGTGGCTCATGCTTGTAATCCCAGCACTTTGGGAGGCCAAGGCGGGCAGATTATGAGGTCTGGAGTTCAAGACCAGCCTGGTCAACACAGTGAAACCCTATCTCTACTAAAAATGCAAAAATTAGCCAGTAGTGCTGGCATGTGCCTGTAATCCCAACTACTTGGGAGGCTGAGGCAAAATAATCGCTTGAACCTGGGAGGTGAATGTTGTGGTGAGCCGAGATCCTGCCATTGCACTCCAGGCTGGGTAACAGAGCTAGACTCAGTCTCAAAAAAAAAAAAAAAAAATGCAGTAGGGGTTGAGCGCAGTAGCTCACACCTGTAATCCCAGCCAAATAAAGTTTTTTTATTAGGCAAAGTGTGGGAACTGATATCAGGAGTAGGGTGGAGCACTGAGGAGACAGGTCAGCATATCTGGCTGCCATGGTTCTTTTGTGTCAAGGGTCCCCTTGTGACCTGGCCAGCAGCATCAGTTGTTCAGCATTCCTTCCTGAGGTGGCGCACTGGACACCCTGGTTTGATATTTAGGTTTCGTAAGGTAAGTTCCTAGATTTTTTCAAGTAAAAGACATGTTAAACATGAAGTAGGGGCTGGACATTGTGGCACACACCTGTAATCCCAGCACTTTGGGAGCCTGAGGTGGGTAGATCACCTGAGGTCAGGAATTCGAGATCAGCCTGACCAACATGGTAAAACCCTATCTCTACTAAAAACACAAAATTAGCCAAGCGTGGTGGCGCATGCCACTTGGGAGGCTGAGGAAGGGAATCACTTGAACCCGGGAGGCGAAGATTGCAGTGAGCTGAGATTGCACCATTGTACTCCAGCCTGGGCACCAAGAGTGAAATTCCATCTCAAAAACAAAACAAAACAAAACAAAACACAACACATGAAGTAGAAGCCACGTCCCATTCCCATTCTATCTCGCTGAGAAACAGGACTGGTGGCCTTGACGTTAACACCATAGGCAGTGAAATTGCTGAATGGCAAGAGCCTTGAGTTAGGGCTTTGGCATGAAGATGGAGCCAGGTGAGGGTGGAGAGAGGAGAGCCATCACTTCCCTCTGCTCGCTACCCTGCTCCATCCTCATGCACCCCTGGCCCTGGGGATGCTTCAGAGTTTCCAGAGGCTGTTATGGAGAGAGCTAGGTTTCATTCAGAGCCAGAAGAGAAAGAGCCTTTGATGAAGAGGATGAGAGTGTGTGTGTGTGTGTGTGTGTGTGTGTGTGTGTGTGTGTGTGTGTCTCCAGGGGGGTGTCACCAGAGGGCCCAGCAACAGAGCCTGGGAAGCTTCTCAGCAATGGGGGTGCCGCTGGATGAGAATTGGGGATGGGGCTCAGAGCCTGGAAAAAGAAGAGACTTCTAGCATTTTTGCTTTCCGAATTGATTTAAGCTGGATCTATATTTCATTTATATTATTCTTTGCACCACCTAAGAAGAATAAATGTACTAAGAGAAGTAAAGCATTTCAACAAATCAGCTGGGCACAGTGGTTCACACCTGTAGTCCCAGCACTTGGGGAGGCTGAGGTGGGCAGATAACTTGAGGTCAAAAGTTCGAGAGCAGCCTGTCCAACATGCTGAAACCCCATCTCTATTAAAAAAAAAAAATGCAAAAATTAGCAGGGCATGGTGGCAGGCGCCTGTAGTCCCAGCTACTCAGGAGGGTGAGGCAGGAAAATTGCTTGAACCCAGGAGGTGGAGGTTGCAGTGAGCCAAGGCTGTGCCACTGAACTCCAACCTGGGCGACAGAGTGAGTCTCTGTCTCAAAAAAAAAAAAAAGACATTTCAGTAAATTAAAAATTTAGGATTATATATACATTATGTATATTTATATATTATATATTAAAATTATAAAAATATAAAACATTTATATATAATATAATATGTAATATATAAAATTATATAAAAGTATATGTTTAAAAATATGGAGTATATAATATGTATTTTATTGTGTATAATGTATATAATATATAAATATTTACATACTATATATTATAATATACACAAATATATATATACAGAGAGATTTTTTGAGACTGAGTCCTGCTCTGTTGCCCAGGCTGGAGTGCAAATGCATGATCTCGGCTCACTGCAACCTCTGCTTCCCAGGTTTAAGTGATTTTCCTGTCTCAGCCTCCTGAGTAGCTGGGATTACAGGCACGCACCACCACGCCCAGCTAATTTTTGTATTTTTAGTAGAGACGGGGTTTCACCATGTTGACCAGGCTGATCTCGAACTCCTGACCTCAGGTGATCTGACTGTCTCAGCCTCCCAAAGTGTGGGGATTACAGGCGTGAGCCACTGCGCCCAACCAAAATTTCAGCATAATATACTAATGTTCCGGCCGGGCGCGGTGGCTCAAGCTTGTAATCCCAGCACTTTGGGAGGCCGAGACGGGCGGATCACGAGGTCAGGAGATCGAGACCATCCTGGCTAACACAGTGAAACCCCGTCTCTACTAAAAATACAAAAACTTAGCCGGGCGAGGTGGCAGGCGCCTGTAGTCCCAGCTACTCGGGAGGCTGAGGCAGGAGAATGGCGTGAACCCGGGAGGCGGAGCTTGCAGTGAGCTGAGATCCGGCCACTGCACTCCAGCCTGGGCGACAGAGCGAGACTCCGTCTCAAAAAAAAAAAATATATATATACTAATGTTCCATTCTTCTGCAACGTCCTGAGCCATTACTAGAGGGTGCGGTGTGCAGTTTGCCTGATAAATCATATTTCTTTTTTTTTTTTGAGATGGAGTCTTGCTCTGTCGCCCAGGCTGGAGTGGCGCGATTGCGGCTCACTGCAAGCTCCGCCTCCTGGGTTCACGCCATTCTCCTGCCTCAGCCTCCCGAGTAGCTGGGACTACAGGTGCCTGCCACCACGCCCGGCTAATTTTTTGTATTTTTAGTAGAGACGGGGTTTCACCGTGTTAGCCAGGATGGTCTCGATCTCCTGACCTCGTGATCCGCTCGCCTCGGCCTCCCAAAGTGCTGGGATTACAGGCGTGAGCCACCGCGCCCGGCGATAAATCATATTTCTAAAACGAGTCTCTACGCCCTTTTCTTCCTCCCGGCAGTCCCAGGATATGTATTCTTGTTTTTTGTTTTTTGTTTTTGTTTTTTTTTTTGAGACGGAGTCTCGCTCTGTCACCCAGGCTGGAGTGCAGTGGCCGGATCTCAGCTCACTGCAAGCTCCACCTCCCGGGTTCACGCCATTCTCCTGCCTCAGCCTCCCGAGTAGCTGGGACTACAGGCGCCTGCCACCTCGCCCGGCTAAGTTTTTGTATTTTTAGTAGAGACAGGGTTTCACTGTGTTAGCCAGGATGGTCTCGATCTCCTGACCTCGTGATCCGCCCGTCTCGGCCTCCCAAAGTGCTGGGATTACAGGCTTGAGCCACCGCGCCCGGCCAGATATGTATTCTTAAATAAATTTAATTTTTGGTGTTCTTAGAAGGCAAGAAAGCTTTGAATCATTTCTGTCACTGCTGGTTTGAGTCCTGTGTACATCCTTCTGTTCCTGCTACAGCCTTCTCTATGGAGAAGCTTGGAATTTGATACAGAAGGAGAGTTTCCTGGAGCAATGAGGAGTTAGTAATGTCATAGGATTATCAGAGCCACAATATTATCAGTCAAAGGATCTTTCAGGCTGCAAAGAGCCTGCAGGTCATGATTAGAGGGTGTGGAAGGACTAGACAAGTCCTGGCAGCACTGACCCTTTATCCTTCCCCTTGCACTGCCCCCGCCACAACATTAAATCCACCCACTGAAAGTCCCATGAGCCTTTGGACAAGTTTTACATGATGCCACTGGAAAATCTGATACTATCCTGGATCATTGGCTTGCATGCCTTCCTCATTTGCATTTTGCGTGTCAGATCACTGGATCCAAAATAATTTGGTTGAGAATAAGTTGATCCAAAACAATCTTTTTGTTTAAACAACAAATCATTGCTAACTAAATGCATCATCTACTATTTGTATTTTCTTGTATTTCTCATGTGAATCCTCTATTCATGTAAGGCATATTAGGCTCACTCTGCTAGTTTGGCAATGTCTTTGATCTTTTAATTTTGCAAATTGGCTAAAAATAAATGTTTCCAATCACCTACTTATGTTTGCATAATTTATATGTATGGTGTATGGGGGGATGGATATTAATCTTAGATACCTTTAAAGTAACCGTGGCACAAATACCAGTGGTACTGAGTTGCTACTCCAGCAAAGTGAAGCATAAAGAGATATAAACTCCTTGACCCAGCTGGGATTTATGCCTAAATTTTCTGACTCTCCTGCTAGGGGAGTTTCAGAATCCCTCCAGATTACTTACTTTCTTTCTCTCTCTCTCTCTCTCTCTTTTTTTTTTTTTTTTTTTTTTGTGGAGATGGATCTCGCTATGTTGACCAGGCTGGTTTCAAACTCCTGGATTCAAGGGGTCCTCCCACCGTGGCCTCCCAAAGTGCTGGGTGTGAGCCACCATGCCTAGTGAGTGGATGGTTACTTTGGTTACTTTCTTTTTTTTTTTTTTTTTTTTTTTGACAAAGTCTTGCTCTGTTGCCCATGCTGGAGTGCAGCAGCAAGATCTCTGCTCACTGCAACCTCCACCTCCTGGGTTCAAGCAATTCTCCTGCCTTAGCCTCCTGAGTAGCTGGGACTACAGGCGTGTGCCACCATGCCCGACTAATTTTTTATCTTTTTTTTTTTTTTTGTATTTTTAGTAGAGACAGGGTTTCACTGTGTTAACCAGGATGGTCTCTATCTCCTGACATCAGGATCCGCCCGCCTCGGCCTCCCAAAACGCTGGGATTACAGGCATGAGCCACCGCGCCCGGCCTAGGTGGTTACTTTCTATGTGCTTGCCTTTGCAAAATAAGGAATGTGTTCTCTTTGGCCCTACCTACATCTGAAGCCTAGCAGCACATTCACAGCTTTCCCCAGGGTGGTTTGGGAGGCCCTTCAGGTTGGCAGCCTGTGGAATTAGCATGGGTTGGTGATCTCACTCCTCACACTCTTCAGTAGCTAAGACAGGAGGCCCCTGGCTAGCTCTGGTGATGCACCTCCTGCTGGGAGGATGCTGACCCCTCAGTGTTCATACTCCGGCTTAACCTTAACACTGTTGCCTCAGAATGCATCTCCTTGTTCATTCTCCTGCGATGCAGGGACTGTTCTCCCTTTCTCTTTTTGTGCTTTTTCCAAAAGTCTTCACCCTTCATCACAAAACTATTCAGAAGGCTGGGAAACAGGCCCTTGTTGTAAGCAAAACATTTTTATAGGAACACAAAGTTAATATAAAGCTGCACACATGTGAAATAAGAAGCGTAAAATGTGAGCAATCTTAGGGTTTATGTGTGTCATTTGTTAGAAATGTTAGAAATCGTTGCAAATAGCCAAACAAAAGGTGAATTCAGCTCCGGAATGTAGATGACTTCAGAGTGATGCTCATGAACACACAGAGGGTTTTTTTTCCAAATATGGAAAAAGTAGAATTGACTTCAGAAGTTAACAACTTCGGCCGGGTGCGGTGGCTCAAGCCTGTAATCCCAGCACTTTGGGAGGCCGAGGAGGGCATTTTGCTTGAGCCCAGGAGTTCAAGACCAGCCTGGGCAACATAGTGAAACCCCGACCCTATAAAAAAATACAAAAATTAGCTGGGTGTGGTGGTGTCCACCTGTAGTCCCAGCTACTTGGGAGGCTGGGGCGGGAGATCACCTAAGCCCAGGAAGGTCAAGGTTGCAGTGAACCCACTGCCCTCCAGCCTGTGTGGCAGAGTGAGACCTTGTATCACATTTTTTTTTTTTTTTTTTTTGAGACGGAGTCTTGCTCTGTCTCCCAGGCTGCAGTGCAGTGGCGCGATCTTGGCTCAGTGTAGCCTTTGTCTCCCGGGTACACGCCATTCTCCTGCCTCAGCCTCCCGAGTAGCTGGGACTGCAGGCGCCCGCCACCACGCCCGGCTAATTTTTTGTATTTTTAGTGGAGACAGGGTTTCACCATGTTGGCCAGGCTGGTCTAGAACTCCTGACCTCAGGTGATCCACCCACCTTGGCCTCCCAAAGTGCTGGGATTACAGGCGTGAGCCACCACGCCCGGCCAACAATCACTTTTAATAGGGATTTTTATAATTTGATTATTTGCAAATATTGTTACATGTGCTTTAACATATTAAATTGCTTTTATGGCCGGGCGCGGTGGCTCAAGCTTGTAATCCCAGCACTTTGGGAGGCCGAGACGGGCGGATCACGAGGTCGGGAGATCGAGACCATCCTGGCTAACACGGTGAAACCCCGTCTCTACTAAAAAATACAAAAAACTAGCCGGGCGAGGTGGCGGGCTCCTGTAGTCCCAGCTACTCCGGAGGCTGAGGCAGGAGAATGGCGTAAACCCGGGAGGCGGAGCTTGCAGTGAGCTGAGATCCGGCCACAGCACTCCAGCCTGGGCGACAGAGCCAGACTGAGTCTCAAAAAAAAAAAAAAAAAAAAAAAAAAAAAAAATTGCTTTTATATATTTAATAATTAATTTTTAAGCACTTCAATCATCTCACTTAGACAAAACGTTTCCAAGTTTTAAATTATTAATTTTTTTTTTTTTTATAAATAGAGACATGTCACCCACGCTGGTTTCTAACTCCTGAGCTCAAGTGATTCTCTGGCCTTGGCCTCCCAAAGTGCTGAGATTACAGGTGTGAGCACCTGGCCAAAAATTTTTAAATAACATTTATAATTACAAATTAAATGCATTAATATGGTGAACTTAAGGTCATTTAAAAGCTAGTTTCTTTTTTTGAGACACAGTCTCACTCTGTTGCCCAGGCTGGAGTGCAGTGGCGCAATCTCAGCTCAGTGCAACCTCCACTTCAAGGGCTCAAGTGATTCTCCTGCCTCAGCCTCCCGAGTAGCTGGGATTACAGGCGTGCACCACCATGCCTGGCTATTTATTTATTTTATTTTTTTTTATTTTTAGTAGAGACGAGGTTTTGCCATGTTGGTCAGTTTGATCTTGAACTCCTGACCTCAGGTGATCTGCCCTCTTCGAGCTCCCAAAGTGCTGGGATTACAAACATGAGCCACTGCGTCTGGCCTCACTTATATGTTTTAACATTTAATTTAATTTAAATGTTTTAGTAAAATTTCATCTTAAAATCACAAATCTGGCCAGGTGCGGTGGCTCAGACCTATAATCCCAGCACTTTGGGAGGTGAGGTGGGAGGGTCACTTGAGTCCAGCAGTTGGTGACCCTGTCTCTACAAATAATTTAAAAATTGTTGGAGGTGGCGGTAGCTACCTGTAGTGCCAGCTACTTGGAGGGCTGAAGTGGGTGGATCGCTTGGGTCAAGGAGTGGGATGCTGCAGTGAGCTGCAGCCTCTGCACTCCAGCCTCAGGGACAGAATGAGACCTTGTCTCTAAAACAACAAAAGGAACAAACCCCACACATTCAATTACATATTTTAACTTGAATTACAAAACTTATCTGTAAGAACCCCTTAGAACCTACCAACTGTATACAGATAGTTGCTTAACATGGAGATAGTAAGCATGTGACTTGGAGTCTCTTTAGTATTTCTTTGCTTCCTTCTACATCCTCCCAGGGATAAGAGGCTCATCCCCTCAGGGAACAGTGGATCTCAATTCAGAGAAGGTGAGGTTTCTGCCCAAGACCTCTGAACCTAATAGACTTCAGCATTATTTTCATGTTCTTCCTACTCTCATTGATATGACAATGACTGATCTGACAATGTTACCCGATTAAATTCTGCATCTCTCATCTGCTTTTCTCCCCGGATGCCGCAAACTAATTTCCAAGTCCATTCTAATGACAATCTGTTGCTAGGCCCACCCAGCAGCCTTGTCATCTTTCGTATTCTACATAGTATTTTTTTCTGTCCAGTCACACTTCTAACTCAATTTGGGATCCTGGGTGGTGCCTGCCTTAGTGTGCAGGGCTAACAATGAAATGAGTGATGATAATATAGAATCCTACATCTCACTTTCCCTTCTTGTTTCCCTAACCACAAAAGACCAACGTGCAATGAATAAATAGAAGAATAGAAAATACTCTTTGTGTGTGTGTGTGTATGTGTGTATGTGTGTGTGTATGTGTGTGTGTGTGTGTGTGTGTGTGTGCGCGTGTGTAGAGGACAGGAGACAGAGAGAGAGAGGAAATTTGCCATATATCTTTCATGAATATATAGCTGATAGAAGAAAGCTGGTAAACACAGAATCTCATTAAGAATTTCCATTTCTGGACCAGATGTGGTGGCTTATGCCTGTAATCCCAGCACTTTGGATTGAATTAGTTCATGAATGAGTGAATTAGTTGAATTAGTACATGAATGAGTGAATACATCAACAAATGATATACATGAGGATGTATCCATGCAGAAATCTGAAATTTATATTTGTTTTATTTTCCCCCTTAAATTGGGTCCCTCTCCTGGCAGAGAAGACTCGAATTTTGGTGCTGACTGTAATATTTCTTTTTGAGACACAGACAAGTAGGATGTGTTTATCTCATTTAAGTCTAATATTCATCTTCAAAGTAAAAAAAAAAAAAGTGCTTAATAGTAGCGGCTGCCTTAGAAACGGAAATTCTTTTTTTCTTTTTTCTTTTTTTAAAATTAGACAAGTTCTCCCTCTGTCACCCAGGCTGGAGTCCAGTGATGGGATCTTGGCTCACTGCAGCCTCAAACTCCCAGACGCAAGTGATCATCCCACCTCAGCCTCCCTAGTAGCTGAGATTACAGGCACATAGTACAACGCCAGGCTAATTAGCGGATCACCTGAGGTCAGGAGTTTGAGACCAGCCTGGCCAACATGGTGAAACCCCACCTCTACTAAAAAATACAAAAATTAGCCAGGCGTGGTGGCAGGCGGCTGTAATCCTAGCTACTCAGGAGGCTGAGGCAGGAGAATCACTTGAACTCAGGAGGCAGAGGTTGCAGTGAGCCAAGACCGCGCCACTGCACTCCAGCCTGGGCAACAAGAGCGAGACTCCATCTCAAAAAAAAAAAAATTTGGTAGAGATAGGGTCTCATTGTATTGCTCAGGCTGGTCTTGAACTGCTGGGCTCAAGTGATCCTTCTACCATGGCCTCCCAAAGTGCTGGGATTACAGACATGAGCCACCTCACCGGGCACAGAAATGGAAATTCTTAATGAGATTCTGTATTCAGTAGCTTTCTTCAATCAGCTAGATATTTATGACAGATACATGGCAAATTTCTGCTGTCTCTCTCCTGTCCTCTACACACACACACACACACACACACACACCATTTTCTGTTTTTAAGTTCAGATCAGATTTTTAAAAGTGATGTTGCCTTGATTAAAATATGAGTGTTTTTTTTTTTTTTTGAGGCGGAGTCTCGCTCTGTCGCCCAGGCTGGAGTGCAGTGGCCGGATCTCAGCTCACTGCAAGCTCCGCCTCCCGGGTTTACGCCATTCTCCTGCCTCAGCCTCCCGAGTAGCTGGGACTACAGGCGCCCGCCACCTCGCCCGGCTAGTTTTTTTTTTTTGTATTTTTTAGTAGAGACGGGGTTTCACCGTGTCAGCCAGGATGGTCTCGATCTCCTGACCTCGTGATCCGCCCGTCTCGGCCTCCCAAAGTGCTGGGATTACAGGCTTGAGCCACCGTGCCCGGCTTAAAATATGAGTGTTTTTGATAGCTGCCATGAATTCCATTTTATTTATTTATTTATATTTTTTATTTTTTTGAGACAGGGTCTCACTCTGTTGGCCAGGCTGGAGTGCAGTGGTGTGATCATGACTCACTGCAGCCTCAACCTCCTGTGCTCAAGCGACCCTCCTGCCTCAGCCTCCAGTGTACCTGGGGCTACAGGCGTGTACCATACCTGGCTAATATTTTTGAATTTTTGTAGAGACAGGGTCTCAGTTTGTTGCCCTAGCTGTTCTCAAACTCCTGGGTTCAAGCAACGCTCCTGCCTCCGCCTCCCAAAGTGCTGGGATTACAGGTGTGAGCCACGATGCCCAGTCAAGAAGTATTTTAAACAAAGAAGGATACATGAAAAATGGTGAGGAAAGCCTGGGAGGGCTGAGCGCATTAACTACCCCCTTTCTGCAGTTGCCAAAATGACCTGGAAAAGAAAGTGCGGGCATTAACAGGTCCAAAAAAGGGTGTTTATGTAATGAAGACACAAACTTTTGAGATAAATCCTTGAGTCATGTTGGTCTTTGTTCCATCCGCTTCGTGATGTCCAGTGTGTTGATAATTGGATCAAATGCAGCAGTCTCACTGTATTTTCCTCTCAAATGTTATCTAGTAACTTTGTAGCATTTTTGTGTGCATCGTCATACACGTTTGTTCCAGCGGCAATTTTCTCCTTTTTTACCTGTAGAAAAACATACCAAAACTGGATGCAATAGCATAACAAACCTTTTCAGGTTTGAAAACAACAACAACAGCAGCAACAACAACAACAACAACAAAACAAAAAACCAAAAAAACCCAAAAAGAAACCTTTGCAAAAGGAACATAAGCTTTTGATTAAAAAAAAAAAAAAGCAGGTAAATATTTGCCTGAAAACAGTCGTGTTTTTTTTTTTTTTTTTTTTTTTTTTGAGACGGAGTCTCGCTCTGTCGCCCAGGCTGGAGTGCTGTGACCGGATCTCAGCTCACTGCAAGCTCCGCCTCCCGGGTTCCCGCCATTCTCCTGCCTCAGCCTCCCGAGTAGCTGGGACTACAGGCGCCCGCCACCGGGCCCGGCTAGTTTTTTGTATTTTAGTAGAGACGGGGTTTCACCGTGTTAGCCAGGATGGTCTCGATCTCCTGACCTCGTGATCCGCCCGTCTCGGCCTCCCAAAGTGCTGGGATTACAGGCGTGAGCCACCGCGCCCGGCCACAGTCGTGTTTTTTTAAAAATTTTTTTATTTTGAGACAGAGCCACCCAGGATGGCGTGCAATGGTGCAATCTCTCTGCTCACTGCAACTTCCGTCTCCTGGGTTCAAGTGATTCTCCTGCCTCAGCCTCCTGAATAGCTGGGATTACAGGCACATACCATCATGTCTGGCTACTTTTTGTATTATTATTATTATTATTTCTTTTTTCTTTCTTTCTTTTTTTTTTTTTGAGACGGAGTCTTGCTCTGTCGCCCAGGGTGGAGTGCAGTGGCCGGATCTCAGCTCACTGCAAGCTCCGCCTCCCAGGTTCACGCCATTCTCCTGCCTCAGCCTCCTGAGTAGCTGGGACTACAGGCGCCCGCCACTATGCCCGGCTAGTTTTTTGTATTTTTAGTAGAGACAGGGTTTCACTGTGTTAGCCAGGATGGTCTCGATCTCCTGACCTCGTGATCCGCCCGTCTCGGCCTCCCAAAGTGCTGGGATTACAGGCTTGAGCCACCGCGCCCGGCTATTTTTTCTTTTTTTGATACAGAGTCTTGCTCTGTCGCCCAGGCTGGGGTGCAGTGGTGCAATCTTGGCTCAGTGTAGCCTTTGCCTCCTGGGTTCAAGCGATTCTCCTGCCTCAGCCTCCAGAGTAGCTGGGACTACAGGCGCCTGCCACCATGCCCCGGCTAATTTTTGTATTTTTAGTAGAGACAGGGTTTCGCCATGTTGGCCAGGCTAGTCTCGAACTCCTGATCTAAAGTGATTCGCCCGCCTTGGCCTCCCAAAGTACTGGGATTACAGGTGTGACCCACCGTGCCCGGCCTACTTTTTGATTTTTAATAGAGACGGGGTTTCACCATGTGGGCCAGGCTGGTCTCAAACTCCTGGCCTCAAGGGATCTGCCAGCCTCGGCCTCCCAAAGTGCTGGGATTACAGGTATGAGCCACCGTGCCAGGACAAAGAATCCAGTTTTAAAATACTAGCGGGCAGAGTCGGGGACTGTGGTGCATTCCTGTAATCCCAAATACTGTGGAGGCTGAGGTAGGAGGATCATTTGAGCCTAGGAGTTTGAGACCAGCCTGGGAAACATATGGCGACCCTGTCTGCAAAAACCAAAAATCAACCAAACCAAAGCAAACCAAACAAAACAGGCAGGCAGGAAAATTTGTCAGTATATTTCCACCTCCATTTATATTCAATCCCAGGAACCTTCCTCATGCAGGCAGTGAGATTTGAGGCGTAAATTACCCTGAAAGTGGGAGTGGGGTTGGCATTTTTCTTAAGAACTGAGAACAAAGCATTTCTCCTTGGGTTAATGCTGACAAACGAAATAATGCAATTTAAAAAGAAATAATACGGATAGGGCAAGGGGTATATGTACTTTCCCCTTAATTTTGCCTCGAACTTAAAACTATAGAAAAAAAAATAGAGACGCTGCCGCAGAGCCTGTGTCTCTTCCGCCCCGTAGACGGAAGCACGGAGCGGCTGGAGGGGCGAGGCCAGAGCGCGGCAAAGCAGGCGGGAGAATTAGATCCCAGGCCGGGTGAACCTCCAGGCCCACGCGCACTCCCCTCCTGCAGAGGCAGAGGTAGGGGTGAGGGTTGCGCCATAAGATGACTTTTCCTGGAAACGTTTAGGGCCCGGGCCCCATTCCCGCGGGTCTTGGAAACAGGCAAGCTCCTGGTTTCCTTCCCCAGGACACCTGCATGGGGGAGTGGCGCGGCAGCCTAAGAGAATGTCCAGGCCCAGCGGTGCGGAGTCTCCACGGACATACGGCCGCGGCGCCCCAAGGAGTGTGGCAAGCCAAAGGGCCTCCTGGACAGAAGAGACCAGGGTATGAGGGGCCACTCAGGAGAGGCCAGCAGAACTGGGCCAAAACAGGAACGTTCAGTCTCAGCATCCGCAGGGGCAGGACACAGCAGGGGCTGAGGTGCAGGGACCTGCGAGGAAAAAGAGGAACCGACTGCATTTTATTTTATTTGTTGAGACAGAGTCTTGCTCTGTCGCCCAGGCTGGAGTGCAGAGTGTAGTGGCGCCATCTCTGCACATGCAACCTCCGTCTCCCGGTTTCAAGTGGTTCTCGTGCCTCAGCCTCTGGAGTAGCTGCGATTACAGGCATGCCTGGCTAATCTTATTGTTGTTGTTGTTGACGGAGTTTCCCTTTTGTTGCCCAGGCTGGAGTGCAATGGCGTGATCTCAGTTCACTGCACCTCCACCTCCCGGGTTCAAGCAATTCTCCTGCCTTAGCCACCCAAGTAGCTGGGATTACAGGCATGTGCCACCACGCCCGTCTAATTTTGTATTTTTGGTAGAGATGGGGTTTCACCCTCTTGGTCAAGCTGGTCTTGAACTCTTGACCTCAGGTGATCCATCTACCTCGGCCTTCCAAAGTGCTGGGATTACAGGCCTGAGCCACTGCGCTCGACCTAATTTTTGTATTTTTAGTAGAGATGAGGTTTCACTGTGTTTGCCAGACTGGCCTCAAACTCCTTAGTCTCAAGTGATCCACCCACCTCGGCCTCCCAAAGTGCTGGGATCACAGGCATAAACCACCTCGCAGGCCCGAATTGAGTGAATTTTAAACCTGAAATGTCTAAAAATCACTAACACATCTGAGTTGTCTGGAAGTAAGTAGGCGGAGTTTTCTGCTATCAGGCAGGAAGGCAGCTGAGAAAAGGAAGTTTGGTTGTGGGTAAATGAAGACAGTTACAGGTTGTACAACTGAGTGTGGATTACAAAATAACCATCTGCTAGGCTAGCATCGTTAATTTCAATTCAAGGGTCATGGAGAATTTCAGGTGCATGGGATTAGAGATCCTGGAAAATCAGCTGGGCTTGGTGGCTCACGCCTGTAATCCCAGCACTTTGGGAGGCTGAGGTGGCCAATCATGAGGTCAAGAGATCGAGACCATCCTGGCCAAAATGGTGAAACCCCATCTCTACTAAACATTCAAAAAATTAGCTGGGTGTGGTGGTGCACACCTGTAGTCCTAGCTACTCGGGAGGCTGAGGCAGGAGAATGGCTTGAACCTGGGAGGTAGAGGTTGTAGTGAGCTGAGATCCAGCCACTGCACTCCAGGCGGGGCGACAGAGCGAGACTCCGTCTCAAAAAAAAAAAAAAAAAAAAAGGCTGGGCGTTGTGGTTCACGCCTGTAATCTCACCACTTTGGAAGGCCGAGGCGGGTGGATCACGAGGTCAGGAGATCGAGACCATGGTGATACCCCGTCTCTACTGAAAATACAAAAAATAAAAATTAGCCGGGCACGGTGGCGGGTGCCTGTAGTCCCAGCTACTCAGGAGACTGAGGCAGGACAATGGCGTGAACCCGGAAGGTGGAGCTTGCAGCGAGCTGAGATCAAGCCACTGCACTCTAGCCTGGGTGATAGAGTGAGACTCCGTCTCAAAAAAAAAAAAAAAAAAAAAAAAAAAAAC
>NC_037686.1:2919187-2931728 GCF_003255815.1 Theropithecus gelada
AAAAAAAAAAAAAAAAAAAAAAAAAGAAATACTGGAAATTCTCTTTTAGGACCAAGGCCTTGCAGGATAGGGTTTTTAACAGATGGAAGGTAACACCAATTGTTGAAGGACAATTTCATAGTCTCTAGGATCTGTGAATGTGGGATCCACAGGCATAGAACCCCCATAAGGAGTGACTGAAGTGCAGAACGAAGAAGAAATACGAATCCCAAAAAACTTTGCAAAGCTTTTTTTTTTTTTTTTTGGAGACGGAGTCTCGCTCTGTCGCCCAGGCTGGAGTGCGTTGGCGCGATCTTGGCTCACTGCAAGCTCCGCCTCCCGGGTTCACGCCATTCTCCTGCCTCAGCCTCCCGAGTAGCTGGGACTACAGGCGCCCGCCACCACGACCGGCTAATTTTTTTGTATTTTTAGTAGAGACGGGGTTTCACCGTGTTCGCCACGATGGTCTCCATCTCCTGACCTCGTGATCCACCAGCCTCGGCCTCCCAAAGTGCTGGGATTACAGGCGTGGAGCCACCGCGCCCGGCCAGTTTGCAAAGTTTTGAAAGCCGGAGTATACCATGTGAATTCTCAGGGAGTATCTGGTACTGTGTTATACTCAGAAGGAAGAGGAATGACCGGCACATTAAGCCCTTCCTCAGTGGGAAATAATGACTTGGGAGGATTTTCCAGAGTAGGAAAAAAGGCATCTCTAGTTATATTAGTGGAAATAAATAAGTAGAAATAACCCAGCAGATATATTTTTTTTATATCTATGGCTTAGCAGAGACTCCCAGAATTGTTCATGGCTGTGGGGCTGTACACAGTGTTGGGTGATAGTTAAATGCAGAGCATTTCTTGTAATCATCTATCTGACTTAGTTTAGTGAAAAGTTGTGGTGCTCTGGCTGACTCCAGTTACTGCATAAGTGACCCTGAGCAGTTTGGCTGGGTTGGGGGCGCAGGAGGGTTGGCACTGATTTTCTGTTCCTAGAGTGCTTTGCACTCCTTGCTGCCTTCTTCAAGGCCCAGGCTGAAAAGAGTGCGTCATAACCCCTAACGTGCTGATGCCCAAGACAAACCTCCCTGGGTCCAACTGTATCAGTTTGCTGCAGCTGTGTAACAAAGCACCACAGACTAAGCAGCTTAAAAACAGAAATGCACTTTCTCGCAATTCCGGAGGCTGAAAGTTCAACATCAAGGTGTCAGCAGGCTGGATAAAGATAATGGGAGGCCAGGCAGGGTGGTGCACAGGCGTGGTAGCTCATTCCTCCCAGCACTTTGGGAGGCCAAGGCAGGTGGATTACTTAAGCCCAGGAGTTCAAAACCAGCCTGGGCAACATAGCAAGACCCTATCTCTAGAAAAAAATGAAAAAATTAGCCAGGTGTGATGACATGTAGTCTCAGCCACTTGGGAAACTGAGGCAGGAGGACCACTTGAATCTGGTAGGTGGGAGGTCGAGGCTGCAGTGAGCCATCGTCTTGCTGTCACACTCTAGCTTGGGCAACGCAGGAGACCTTGTCTCAAAATAAATAAATAAATAAATAAATAAAATGTGGTACATATATACCATGGAATACTATACAGCCATAAAAAGAGGGAAATCATATCCTTTGCAGCAACATGGATGCAGCTGGAGGCGATTATCCTAAGTAAATTAACACAGGAATAGAAAAACACATGCTGCATGTTCTCACTTGTAAGTGGGAGCTAAATATTGGGTACTCGTGGACACAAATATAGGAACAACAGACACTGGGGATTCCAAAAGGAAGGAGAGTGGGAGGGGGTCAAGTGTTGAAAAATTACCCATTAGGTACTATGTTTGCTGCTTGCGCTACAGGAGCATTAGAAGCCCAAACATCAGCATCACACAGTATACCCTTTTAACGAACCTGCACATATACCCTTTGAATCTACAATTAAAAAGAAAAAAAGTTGTCAGTAGAGTTGGTGTCTTCTGAGGCCTTTCTCCTTGACCTGCAATGGCCACCTTCTCACTGGCCCTCACACGGCCTTCCCACTGTGTGCATGCACTGCTGGTGTGTTTTCCTATGTCCAAATTCCCTCTTTTCATAAGAACACCAGTCAGATTAGGGCCAACCCTGACGACCCCGATTTAACTTAACTACCTCTTTAAAGGCTCTATCTACAAATATAGGCACATTCTGAGAGTCAAAATTCAGTATATAAATTTGGTGGGGTGGTACAATTCAGCTTCTAATGTGAATTTTCCACACTTCAGTTTAAGGATGGTCAGACATTATTCTCGACCAACTTCTAGGGACTTAGATGAGCTAAAACAAAAAAGCTCCTCAAATGTCCAAGTAAGCATGTCTTGGCCCTGGAGAATACGATTAGACTTCCCAGGCTGAAGTACAATGGCACGGTCTTGGCTCACTGCAACCTCTGCCTTCCAGGTTCAAGGGATTCTCCTGACTCAGTCTCCGGAGTAGCTGGGGTTACAGGTGCCCGCCACCATGCCTGGCTAATTTTTGTATTTTTAGTAGAGACGGGATTTCACCATATTGGCCAGGCTGGTCTCGAACTGCTGACCTCAGCCGCACACCTCAGCCTCCCAAAGTTCTGGGATTACAGGCATGAGCCACTGCACCCAGCCGAGATGAGATCAGATTTCAAGGTAACCTGGGGAAGCTAGAGAAGTGGATGGAAGAAAAGAACACAGCGTGACATTTTGTTTATTTCGACTCTGCTTTCTTCCATAAAGGACATGATGGCAGGGAACTCTCAGATTAATGAAGGACATAAAGTCTGTGCGGACTGTCCTGAGTCCCCTTTCACCTTCTCACTGCCACTGCCCTGGCTTCTTGGGCCCTGACCCAGGCACTGTGCATGTGGCGTTCCGGTGACCACAGCACTCACCGAGGCTGTGCCCTAGGGTGGGGGGCAGGGGTAGTTAAGATATAGTTTTTCAAAGCAAAGCCCAGTGCTCTAGGGGCTTAAGGAAAGTTCCTGTGGCTTCCAGGAATTCTGAAGGAGACAGTGTGCAGACTGTCCTGGAGGCCAGCTGGGGAAGAGTATTGTACATCTCCACAGAGTCATCATCGACACATGAGTGATATGCATTATTCATTAGAAAAAGCTGATTTCTGCTGGGTGTGGTGGCTGACTTCTGTAATCCTTGTACTCTGGGAGGCTAAGGTGGGGTAGGGAGGGGGTGGGGATCTTTTGAGCCCAGCAGTTCGAGACCAGCCTGGGTAACAAGGATGAAACCCCATTTCTTCCAAAAAAAAAAGAAAATTAGCTGCGTAATTTAGGAGTCTTCCTAAGGATATAATAAATATATGTCTTTCTTTTTAGGCAGCAGATGGTGGCCAGCTGTTCTCGCATTACTGAAGATCAAACACGAAGAAAAAAAAATATACTAAGGGGGCTTATAATAAATATAAGACAGAACTTAATAAACTAAATCTGGATTTTTACATGCACAAAGGAAAATGGGCGGCTGTGGATAATTATCAAAGTATCCAAGCCAAAATAGCTTCTCCATTATCTACGTAACAAAAAGTTATTTATATGGATTGAGTTGTACAAATAGTTGTCTAATATTTTGGGTCTCTGAGTAGACAGTCTGGGTGGTCATTGATATAGATTGAGGGCCCTTCAAGGAATATTTTAAAACGGGAAAAGGGTTGATGCTCTTTGCCATTTGACTGGGGGCATTTCTGCTGAGATGCAAGTGATATCGATCACATTTGACCAGGATTTGGGCCCATTACAGTAAAATCATAATAATTTTTTTTTTTTTTTTTTTGAGATGGAGTCTCGCTCTGTCGCCCAGGCTGGAGTGCTGTGGCCGGGTCTCAGCTCACTGCAAGCTCCGCCTCCCGGGTTCCCGCCATTCTCCTGCCTCAGCCTCCCGAGTAGCTGGGACTACAGGCGCCCGCCACCTCGCCCGGCTAGTTTTTTGTATTTTTTTTAGTAGAGACGGGGTTTCACCGTGTTAGCCAGGATGGTCTCGATCTCCTGACCTCGTGATCCGCCCGTCTCGGCCTCCCAAAGTGCTGGGATTACAGGCTTGAGCCACCGCGCCCGGCCAATAATTTTTGCTTAATGTTTGAAATCAACTTTTAATTGCAAAAATAATGTATGAGCCCTCTTTCCTCTAAATTTTTTTTTCTTTTCTTTTCTTTTTTTTTTTTTGAGATTGAGTCTTGCTCTGTCTCCCAAGCTGGAGTGCAATGGCGCGATCTCGGTTCACTGCAGGCTCTGCTCCCCAGGTTCAAGCGATTCTCCCACCTCAGCCTCCCAGAGTAGCTGGAATCACAGGCGCACACCACCACTCTTGGCTAGTTTTTGTACTTTTAACAGAAACAGGGTTTCACCATGTTGGCCAGTCTAAATTTTCTTCTTCTTCTTTTTTTTTTTTTTTTGAGACCGAGTCTCACTCTATTGCCAAGGCTGGAGTACAGTGGTGCTATCTGGGCTCACTGCAAGCTCTGCCTCCTGGGTTCACACCATTCGCCTGCCTTAGCCTTCCAAGTAGCTGGGACTATAGGCTTCCGCCACCACACCTGGCTAATTTTTTGTAGAGACGGGGTTTCACCGTGTTAGCCAGGATGGTCTCGATCTCCTGACCTCGTGATCCACCCGTCTCGGCCTCCCAAAGTGCTGGGATTACAGGCGTGAGCCACCGCGCCCCGCCGAGGCCAATATTTTAATATACGAAAACCTGGCTGCTTCAAAGCCTCATGTTGTGAAAAACCACACTACGCTGCCTTAAGATACGCCACTTCGGAAAGAAAGTTCATTATTTTTCCAGATGTTTAGATAAGCTGAGATCTATAATGAAAGTTTACCTAAAGATATAACTGAGCTTCCAGATGGGGTGACAGTACCAGGAGCAGAGGGAGAGGTGTTCAGAAAGGAGAACTGGGAAGAGGCGGAAGAGCCATTTTACCACTTCTTAACTTGGTTTGCTTGATGTTGGAAGTGATCGCTAATGAAAACCTGTCGTGAAAATCAACAAGAAAATGCATTTCTTTTAAAGTAAGGCATTCACAGTACAGTCTTAAGTGCGTTCTAAAGTCCTGCTCTTTTTTTTTTTTTTTTTTTTGAGACGGAGTCTCTCTCTGTCGCCAGGCTGGAGCGCAGTGGCGCCATCTCGGCTCACTGCAACCTCCGCCTCCCAGGTTCAAGCGTTTCTCCTGCCTCAGCCTCCCGAGTAGCTGGGACTACAGGAGCGCCACCTCATCCAGCTATTTTTGTATTTTTAGTAAAGACGGGGATTCACCTTGTTGGTCAGACTTGTCTCGATCTCTTGACCTCGTGATCTGCCTGCCTTGGTCTCCCAAAGTGCTAGGATTACAGGCGTAAGCCACCGCGCCCGGCCTCTGTCTTAAACATCATAAAAAGATGGAGGGGAGTGCGCCCTTAGCTGCCCCAAACTGCCATGGTGGGAGGCAGGGCAATTGGTCTCGTTTTCTGAGCCGTAGGATTAGGGCACTGGGTGAGTCCAGAGTCCCTAAAGTTGTACCCATATCTGCGTGTTTGTATTTCCTGTTTGTAATTCCTCCCGTTTGTATTTTTTGTCTCTTATACGGTACGCTTAAAGTTTCTCCACAAGGTGTTTCGACATAAAGTACTCAAAAACTAAAAACGTTTAATTTCATTATTAGGATAAGTGTGTAAAAAATGCCCCATCAAGGTTCTTGTACAAACTCCCATTGTTCTCCCAGACTCCGAAGTGGCACTCCAGAATAATTTTACGTGGGTCAGCATCTTTTATAAAAGGGGTAGGCAGAGCAGCTTACGAAATTAACCTTGGAAACCACGCGGCCACTCTTTCGGGAAATGCCTCCTATTTATGTTTACATGGGCCAGCAAGAGAATCCAAGGTTGGAAAGGTCATTCCTCACCACAGAGGCTCATCGCAATCACAGTTCCGTCTCCACATTCGAGTTTTGGGTGTAAAGAGTTTATAAAGCCCAGCCGCTGTCCTCGCAGTGTTTGGGGTTAGCGGAGGGAGAGCTTGTTTGTATCCAAACCTCCCGCGCCGGGCGGCCGCCTGCGGGAACACTGCGGCCTTGTGCGCTGGGCGGTCTGAGCTCCTGCGAGGCCTAGAACGACGCCTGGCGCCCAGCGGCTTCCGCGAACAAAAAGCGACCGGTCGGAAGGTGCTGGCCCGGCCGCCCCAGGCGCTCGAGCCCGAAGCCGGCCACACACCAGGAGGGGACGCCTGGCGCCACGTGCTCGGGGATCGACGGGCTGGACGCGCCCCCGGCACCTCCTGGGCCGGGACCGCACCGCACCGCACGGGTCCACCCAGACAGTAGCTGCCCCGGACCCCCAATACCGCCGCTCCTAGCCCCTCCCTCCCAGCTCCGCGGTGGCCCAGGCCGCCCTCGGCGGCGGGACACAGTTCAGCTCCAGCCGGGGGTGGTGCCTGTCTCAGCGCGCGGTGGCGGGGCGGGGCTTGGACACGGGCCGGGCTCCACTTGAGGGAGGCGGGGCTCGAGGCTCAGAGAAGTTGGACTTGGAGCCCACTCCGCGCGGAGCGGGGCGGGGCACGGCGGAGCAGGGTTGGGTCCGCCCCGAGCAGGGAGGGTGAGGCCGCACCAGGGGGGCGGAACTTGGCACTGATTTGTGTTCAAGGCTAGCCCGAGGGGCGGGGCCAGGTGTGGGGCGCAGAGGGGAGCGGGAGGGGCGGTGCAGGACGGGGCGGGGCACGGCGCGGGGCGAGGCCAGAAGCGGCAACGGGTGCGGGGCGGGGCCGGGAGCGCCAAGGGGCGGGGAAGAGAGGGGCGGGGCCGGGCTCTGCGAGGGGCGGGGCGGGCAGTGCAGAGCGGGGCCGGGCGCGGGAGCAGGGAGCTGGGCGGGGAGCGGGGCAGGGAGCTGGGCCTGGCTCGGCACGGGGCGGGGCGGGGCGGGGCGGGGCGGAGGGCGGGGAGCGGAAAGCAGGACGCGCGGCTCCCGCGGCCCGCTGGCTGCCCTTCCCGCCAGCGCAGGTGTGGGACGGGCGGCGGACTAGGCGCAGAGCTGCGGGAGCAGGCAGAGGGAGTCTGGAGCCTGGCGGCGGGACGGCGGGATCCGGTGGGAGCCGGAGTCCCGCCGAGGGGGGCTGGAGGTGGAGGGGCCCGGCGAGGCCGCGATGAAGCCGAGCGGCGAGGACCAGGCGGCGCCGGCGGCCGGCCCCTGGGAGGAGTGCTTCCAGGCGGCTGTGCAGCTGGCGCTGCGGGCGGGACAGGTGAGCGCCGCGGCTCGGCTCGGAACTCCGGGCGGAGCAGAAGCGCGTGGGCTTTGGGAGCCGCCTGGAGTGGCGGGGTCCTGGCGCGCAGCCGGCGGGCGCCCGGAGTCCGCACCCGAGGGCGCGGGGAGCGGCGCGGTGAAAGGAGCCTTTGTGCTGGTGTCCTGGACACACCTCCCGCGCCCTTCTCCAGCCCCCGGAGCCCTGGCGGCGAGCCCCTCTGCTTTGGAGTTGAGCGGCTAACGTGACCTTTGCGTTTGAGTGAGCGGTCAGGATGTAGAGATCTCTCCAGGGCTAGAGTCCAGGGCTGTTGATTTTTAAGGACCTATGAATGGATTCAGCTCGCGGGAGGCAGCCCGGGGTAAGCCCCAGCCGCGTGGGGATCTGATCTGGCTGGGCTGCCGTTTGATTGTCCTGGCTGCAGCATCCTCAACCCAAACTTACTCTGACCCACACCTTGAAAGTGGCTCCACTCCACGACGGGCACGGACTCAAGAGTTCAGGAGGAACTTGTTACACTGCCCGGAAGGATGAAAACCGAGCCGCAGAGCTACCGAAAACCAGCGAGCAGGGTTTAAAATGGAGTTGCAGTTCCTCTCTTTTTCATTTTTGTGTTTGTTCCTTCCACTTTCCTCAGTACCTTCAGCAGTGCCTGACACACCGTCAGTACTGGTAGGCAAGCGAGTGTTGGTTCTCCCAGGACTGTAAGATGGCTTACTCCATGTTTGCCTCTTAGGAGGTGATTGTGGGCCGGGCGCGGTGGCTCACGCCTGTAATCCCAGCACTTTGGGAGGCCGAGGCGGGTGGATCACCTAAGGTCAGGAGTTTGAGACCAGCCTGACCAACATGGTGAAACCCCGTCTCTACTGAAAATACAAAATTAGCTGGGCATGGTGGCGCGCTCCTTAGTCCTAGCTATTTGGGAGGCTGAGGCAGGAGAATCACTTGATCCTGGGAGGTGGAGGTTGCAGTGAGCTGAGATCGCGCCATTGCACACCAGCCTGGGCAACAATAGCGAAACTCTGTCTCAAAAAAAGAAAAAAAAAGTGATTATTTTCGGAGATTTGAGAGACAGGAGGTGTGCTGTGGGCAGATTGGCCTTTTATATTCAAAAAGCATTTTTTTTTTTCTTTTGAGGTCTGACAGTCCGAAAATGCTCTACCAGTTTCCCTAGATGGTAAAATCGGACTGTTACCAATCTTAAATTTGAAGTGAGTCGTCATAAAGTGGATAATGCTTTACCTTGGTGCAAATCCTCTAATCCTGTTTAAAAATTAATCTGCAATACTAAGTAGACACATTTTTTGTTGAAGGGTCTTCCTTCCCTTTGTGGTTTTAAGGACCCAAGCCTCAGACTGTAAAGAATGAATGAATTTAAAAGAGTGTTGTGAAACTCCACCCTTTGACCTTTTCCTCCTGTAAGGAGGACCCTAAACCTTCCTGCAAGGCAGATGAAGCTTGTAGCTTCAGTGCAAGCGTTCTTCCTGGAAAGCAGGTCTGCTATGTGCGTGAACACGGGTTCTCCTCCTTCCAGCTTTCCTTCCAGAGCAAGCATCAGCCAGATATTTAGGAACTTTTAGGTTCCTAAAAGTTCCTCCTTGAGGCAGTGAAAAGCCAGCTTAGGATTCAGACATTGCTGTGTAAACCCTGGCGAGCTAAGTTAGGAGTTTCTGTGGTTTTCAAATTTAGATCCTTGAAGAAACAGAAGATGTTAAAATTTTATGTTATTATTTAACAAATGTGCGTAAGGAGCTTGCAATAGAGCAGGAACAGTTCTAAGGCTCCTGTGACTTTTAACTTGAGATATTTTATGTCTTTGCAACTTGCCAACAACAAAAAAAAGCCTTTTTTAAACGTGGGAGAGGGTTGAAATAAAGATGCTGCCATTAGGAGTCTGGTCAGGAAACCCGGGCCGCCGGGGCTCCCCCTCAGGCATTATGCTGATGCTTCCTGCCTGCAGGGCAGTGCTGAGGGAATGGCCTGAAGGTCTGCCCCTGGGACAAACAGAAGCCACACAAGGTCTTCGGAACCTGTGTAAAGAGGGACAGATTGTCTTCTAATGCAATCGGGTGCTGACTGGAGAAAACGTATCCTTTAGCCAGATGGCGTGGTTCGGGGCGTAAAGGTCGTGAGTGGTGATCCTTTTGGAGTTCTCCTTAGCGAAGAGCATGTTGGCAAAGTCTCAGTGGCCCCAGATACCCACCCTTCACCAGCACCCAGCATTCTACCGCTCTGTTGTTCGCTGCTCTCAGCTGCCCCTGAGATGGAGTCTGGGTTCTAGATGCTGAAAGGTGAGGGAGCCGAGGGAGAGAACTTCCAAGAGATAAAGGTGCACTGTCCTTTCTCTCTTAGACACTGGTTCCGCTCAAGGCGGCCCTGGAGAAGCTGCTTCCATTTCCCCTCTGCCCCAATCCTGGCAGACTTCCCTGTTCCAGGCTCCTGATTTCCTCACCTGCCCCTCCATGCTTCTGTGCCACTCTTCCTTCAGTGACCCTGGGGATCATCCCTGCCCTCCTAGTTCCAGCCGCCCACACTGTGATGGGAGCCTCCTCCCTGGCTGTTGGGCTTTTGGGTGGGGAGTGACCACAGCCCCACCCCAACTGCAGATGACAGTATTCACTGATGTGGATGGTTGTCATCTTTTATGTGATGTGAGAACAGAAGTATTGTAGACAGCTCTGCCTTTCAAATCCCGCCGCGGGGTTGAACCAGCTTTTGTTGGGCCAGAAACTTAGACAATTTAGGGGGCCTTCTTTAAGAAAATACAAGATTTGCCAGGCGTGGTGGCTCACGCCTGTAACCCCAGCACTTTGGGAGGCCGAGGCGTGTGGATCACCTGAGGTCGGGAGTTTGAGACCAGTCTGGCCAACATGGTGAAACCCGGTCTCTACTAAAATTACGAAAATCAGTCAGGCGTGGTGGTACGCGCTTGTAATCCCTGCTACTAAGGAGGCTGAGGCAGGAGAATCCCTAGAACCTGGGATGCGGAAGATGCAGTGAGCCTAGATTGTGCCACTGCACTCCAACCTGGGTGATAAAAGCGAAACTGTTTCAAAAAAAAAAAGTACAAAATTACAAAATCAAGCTTAGATATAAAAGTTATTTAAGAACCATCACATCTATAAATTTTTAAGATGCTGAGAAATACTGCAAATATCACAAAATATACAAAAACAACAATTCTTTCATCGCTTCTCATATTTCTGTAATACTTTTTGCCTTTTTTCTGGCTTCGTCCTGTTTTCATCTTTTGAATGGCAATGATTTTGTAATATTTTATATGGGGAGAATAGAAAGATAAATTCAGTGTTTCCTGTTGCTTGGCTGATTGAAATTTATTACTGATAATTTAGAAAATTTAGGCTTCAAACTTGTTATTGGTAACAATTGGCCATATAAATTTTTAGGATGCCATCAAATTGAAAACCTTCTATAAATTTTTTAATACATTAGTTGTAAGTGAGTCTGTTTTTCACAGACTCGCTTCTGCCTCTGTGCAGTTGAAATCTGGTTTATTTCTGTGATCCACACATTTCCAGTGCTGGTGCCTGTGTCCACCTCACATGCTCCTCTGGTCCTGTATGTTTTTGTCACCATGCCAGGTCGGTTGGCGTGATGGACAGGGGAGTATGTCTGGAAGTCCTTTCTATACTGGATGGCTCTCAGTAACTTACAGAGAAATTGACTGCAAACCCTATTGAAGCCAAGTTAGTGCATCTACTCAGCTTACCTTTAGCCCACACTGGCTGTATCCACGCCAGTGCCACCTATGCAAAGTCTGATGGAGGGACAGTTCAAGTGGAAAGGCACAAAGTGAGATCTACAGTCAAAACAGCTGACTTTTGCCCATTAGAAAAGGGGTTTGTATATGGCTTTGTGAACACTTTGTTGGGGTCCCTTGCAGGCAAGTGGGAGCCTTGACGCTTAAGGGTCATTAGCTTCACAGGAAATTCATCTCTGTTTACATGTAACAAAATCTCAGGACAAAGCAGAAAAAGAAAAACCCAGCACTGCGCCTCAGGACTGCAGCCTTCCCCCTTCTCTAGTTGGCCTTGCACACCCTTGCAGGTTGTGCTTCCGGAGGCCTGACCTTGCAAAGTGGGCCTGTTGTCCCCATGTCCGGCCAGATCTGGTTGCTCTGCTTGGTGTTTGCAAAACACACGTTGCATTTTCTTGCCTTTCTTCTGGCCTGTGGAGGATGGAAACCATTCCCTGTCTCCAGAGCCCGGCTCCTGAGCCCCTTCCTTCACAGACCACTTCTCAGGTGGCCTTCCCTGTCTTTCCTGTGCCCCACCTGGTCCTGCTGAGCTGGCAGTCCTCACAACTTTATTTATCCTTGCCGGGTGGTGTACCCTCCACACAGTGGGTCCTTGGAATGTGAATATTCTTCTGTCTACCTCTGGCTCTTCAGGGCAGAAGGCACATTGGTGGGCCCTGGACCCGTGTCCCCACTTGTCCATCTGGCTTTACCAACACAGTGTTGTTTTGATTGTGATTTTCCTTTTTGCTGGTTATTCACACCGGGAATTTCATGAGTGAAGTAACACGGAAAGCACATGATGAAGAACAGCAGCACCCGGCCCGTGTTCCCCACCCCTTGTCCTGTGTCCAGAGTCCCTGTTTTCCATTTTCTGAGAGTTACACCCATTTCTTTTTTTTTTTTTTTCTGTTTTTGAGATGGAGTCTCGCTCTGTCACCCAGGCTGGAGTGTAGTGGCCAGATCTCAGCTCACTGCAAGCTCTGCCTCCCGGGTTTACGTCATTCTCCTGCCTCAGCCTCCCGAGTAGCTGGGACTACAGGCGCCCGTCACGTCGCCCGGCTAGTTTTTGTATTTTTTAGTAGAGACGGGGTTTCACTGTGTTAGCCAGGATGGTCTCGATCTCCTGACCTCTTGATCTGCCCGTCTCGGCCTCCCAAAGTGCTGGGATTATAGGCTTGAGCCACCGTGCCCGGCCAAGTTACACCCATTTCTAAGTAATATGCTTCTGTCATGCTTTCTTGAGTTGTTCATTGTTGATAGAATTATTCAGTGTGGGGGCCGGGCGCGGTGGCTCAAGCCTGTAATCCCAGCACTTTGGGAGGCCGAGACGGGCGGATCACGAGGTCAGGAGATCGAGACCATCCTGGCTAACACGGTGAAACCCCGTCTCTACTAAAAAAATACAAAAATCTAGCTGGGCGAGGTGGCGGGCGCCTGTAGTCCCAGCTACTCGGGAGGCTGAGGCAGGAGAATGGCGTAAACCCGGGAGGCGGAGCTTGCAGTGAGCTGAGATCCGGCCACTGCACTCCAACCTGGGCCACAGAGCGGGACTCCGTCTCAAAAAAAAAAAAAAAAAAAAAAAAAAAAAAAAAAAA
>NC_037686.1:2931825-2998970 GCF_003255815.1 Theropithecus gelada
CCCCAAAAAAAAAAAAAAAAAAAAAAAAAAAAAAAAAAAAAAGAATTATTCAGTGTGACGCCGTGTAGCTGCCCTGTCTGTGTGGTTCCATAGGTGTCCATGTTCGGATGGCCATGCAAATGTAACTCATGGTTCAGCCCAGCAGTGTATTCCTTTCTTTCTAATGCAACTTGTATTTTCCTTAAAGAAAATTTTGTTTTGCTTTGCATTTGTCTAGTTTTCTGTGTACCTCTTGTGAGCCATCTATCTTCCCAGCAGAATTTCTCACGATCTCCTTGATGTGGTCACACTCCTTGGATCACTGCTGTGGAGCAGTGCTTCTCCAGCTTTGGCTGTGTTGGAAGCCCAAGAGGGCTCATTAAGGCAAATTGAGTCCCACCGCAGGGTTTCTCATTCACTAGGTCTGGAGTGGGCACCAGAATGCGCATTTCTAACATTTCCAACTGACACTGATGCTGCCAGTCTGGAGTGGTACTATGGGAACTTCTGCTGCATGGTATTTTATTATGTGAGTACATCACTATTCATTCAACTGTTTTATTCGTTTGTTATTTAGTTTTGTTTATTTTTTGAGATGACATCTAGCTCTCTTGCTCAGGCTGGTGTGCAGTGGCATGATCTTGGCTCACCAAAAACCTCTGCCTCCCGGGTTCAACTGATTCTCCTGCCATAGCCTCCTGAATAGCTGGGTCTACAGGCATGCGCCACCACACCTGGCTAATTTTTGTATTTTTGGTAGAGACAGGGTTTCACCATATTGGCCAGGCTGATCTAGAACTCCTGACCTCAAATGATCCACCCGCCTTGGCCTCCTAAAGTGCTGGGATTACAAGCACGAGCTACTGTGCCCGGCCTCATTCAACTCTTGAGCAAACTGGATAATGTCCAGTTTGGAGTTAATACAGATAATGTTGCTGTGAACTTTCTTGCACATGTCTTTTGATGATGTGTGTATGCATTTCTGTTGGGGATTTATTAATAGTAGGAGTAGAATTGCTGTGTCATTGGGAATGTAAATTCTGCCAAGTAGTTCTTTAAAGAGGATGTACCAAGTTACACTCCACCCAGCAGTGTGTGAGGGTTCCCATTTCCCTATGTCTTCCACAACGTGTGGTATGGTCTTTTATATTGTAGCCATTCTGATGGGCTTGAGGTGATATTTTATTGTGATTTTAATTTGCATTTCTTAGATAATTAATGAACTTAGATGCACATGTTTATTGGCTTTTTTTTTTTGAGACAGCCTCACTGTGTCACCCAGGCTGTAGTGCAGTGGCACGATGTTAGCTCACTGCAGCCTCTGCCTCCCAGGCTCGAGCAATTCTCCTGCCTCAGCCTCCCGAGTAGCTGGGGTTACAGGCATGCGCCACCATGCCTGGCTAACTTTTGTATTTTTAGTCGAGACAGGGTTTCACCATGTTGGCCAGGCCGGTCTCGAACTCCTGACCTCAGGTGATCACCTGCCTTGGCCTCCCAAAGCGCTGGGATTATAGGCATGAGCCACTGTGCCCAGCCGTTTACTGGCTTCTTTGATATTATTTAAAATCATGCTTTTAAATAATGGTAATAAAGCATTGATTATAAATTTATTCATCCACCAAAGAATCATTGAACAACTCAGGAAAGGACTTTAGCCTTTTTACTCTTGAGTGTGAGGGGAGGTTTGGGGCAGAGTCTTGCGTGGGGCTTTACAGGACTGTATATAGGGGACCACCCTGGCTGCTGCATGTGGTCAGTGTGGGACACTAGGGGGACCAGAGTCAGGTGTCTGATAGGAAGCCATGTGAGAAATGAGTGTGGATTTGACTGAGGTGCAGCGAAGAAGGTGGTGAAAAAGATTTGCTTTGAAAGCTTAGGTGACTGGATTTGCCTCTGGGTTGGATGTAGGGTGTGAGAGAAAGAGAGGAGCCAAGGATGACTTCAAGGGTTTAGGCCTGAAAAGCTGGTTGAATGGATTTGCCACTTCCCGAGATGGCAAAACTGCAGGAGGAACAGGTTTGGAGCTGGGAGTTGAGTGTTCTCTTCTGCGTAGGTTAAACTCTAATTGCCAGTAGATTTCTTATTTTAGTTTTTTGAGACGGTCTCACTTTGTTTCCCTGGCTGGAGTGCAGTGGTGCAATCACAGCTTCCACCTCCTGGGCTCAAGTGATTCTCCCACCTCAGCCTCCTGAGTAGCTGGGACTACAGGAATGCATCCCCATGCCTGGATAATACGTATTTTTAAATTTTTTGTGGAGACAGGTTTTCACTAAGTGGAGATGTTGGATTTGCACCCAAGCTGATGGCAGAGATGCAGTGCGGAAGTCACGTTCCTGGAGATGGTATTTAGGGCCATGTGCCGGACGGGAGGAGAACAGGCTTGGCCACTGATGGGCTTTGCCGTTGGATGAGCCTGGGTCCGCCTCCCGTTTTCCTCCTTGGGAGCCTCACAAATGCCAGTTTGTGGAGGTCATTTCTGAAGTGGTTCATTTCTCCAGAAAAGGCTTCCCTGCTCTTCCTGCCTGGGCTGAGCGCACCTGTCACTGGAGGAAGGGGAGGCAGGAGGAGGAGACGAGGCGCTGGTGATGGCCTCCAGCCCCTGCCTCGCCTGGTCCACGCCTACAGTGTTTGCTTAGCTCTGCAGGGTGGGGTCAGCCTACGTGAGAAATTCGAAAACTCTCCAACATTTCAAACATCAGCCGAGACAGAATTCCTGTGACAGCAGCTGGCAGGCACAGAGTGGCAGCTGCCCCTTTGGTGGGGCGTGGGTCAGCACATGGTCTCCAAGGGTCCGAGGCCCACTGCTCCTGACCCTGAGAGGTCCCTGTCATTTCCTACCCGTTTTGCTAACAAAAGCTGTCTGAGAAGAAGGGGGAGGGCAGAAGGCATTGCCCCTGCCGCTGGGCAGCCTCATCCCAGCCCTTGGCACTCCACGGTGCCAGGGAGGCCCCACCTGTGCCCCCTTAAGGAGAGGCTGATAGAGGGCTCATCTCCACGGGGAGAGTGAGTCCTGGACTCTGTGGCCCTGAGATAGTCACTTGCTCACCCAAATGAAGCGCTGCCCTTGGGAGATTACTGTCTTTGGAGTTTGGGGCAGGAGGGTGGGTGAAATCACTCAGCCAGAGGATGGAGAGGCTCCTAGTGAGATACAGGCCCCACCCTCCCCGAGCTTTAGGGGTGGAGGAAGGCAGGAGCTCAAAGGCACGGGGAGTTGAGACATGGAGGAGAGGGGAGTTCGGGAGTTCGGGAGTTCAGGCCCCTCCCTCTCTCCCTGCCTCCTCCTGGGCCCAGTGGAGACTGGAGCCTGGAGCCTGGTTTGCATCTTCTCTCTTCTGTGGGAGGTGAGGGAAGGCCCTGGTCTCTAGGCTGAGCCAGTCTCAGGATCCTGTGTCTGCTGTCCCAGCTCTGCCCCAGCCTGCTATGAACATTGCAGGAGGCCTTCTGCAGACTGGCGCCCTGCCCCTGGGCTCACCTCTCGTGTGAGAGATGGAAGAGGTGCAGACCTGGCCAGGCGCTGGTCACTGCAGTATGCAGGGGGACTGGGAGGCCATCCCAGTGCCTGGGATGGGGACAACTTCCTGGAAGAAGTCACAGCTGAGTGTGTGTTTAGAAAGAAAAGCAGGAGTCAGCTAGGAAAGTTAGGCGATGGACTTGGGGAGGGGAGAGGGAAGACGAGGGGTCGGGGCCAATAGAGAAGATGAAAAGCAGAAGGGGCAAGAGAACACAGCCCTGAGGACCTGCAAGCAAAGCACCTTGGCTGACGTTCGAGGTGGGAGAGAGGAGGTCAGGACTTGGGGGCCGTGTGTGGAGGGCAGAGTTGGAGGTGGGTCTCCTGCTCGAACTGATGGGGTGTGGCACTTGGTGTCTGTGAGCTGGGGTGGACTTGATGAGTTGTACATTGAGGGAGACGTGGGAATAAAGGACTTCTGGGTTTCTGACTCATGCAACTGGCTGGCTCTCATTGCTTTTGAGAGAAATGTGAGCTGGAGAGGGATTAGGAAGTAATCGTGATGGCTACAGCCGTGGGATCGGCTCTGTTTAGCGGTGGTGGACTTGGACTGTGGTGCTGGGATCCCCTTTCCTGTACCTTACAGCTGCGCGGCCTTGGACAACTTTCTCCATTTCTTTGTGCCTCTGTTTCCTCATCTTTAACATGAGGAGAATAATTTTTGCCCTCAGAGTTACGGCGTGGAGTCAATGTACATGTGAAGTGCTCAGAGCAGCGCAGGGCGGAGGAAGCGCTCTGTCCGTGTGAGCTCAGGCCATGGAGTTGGGCAGGGCGTGAGGTGGAGCCCATCTCCAGGAAGCTCAGCTGCTGAAGGCAGGGCCGAGGGCTTGCAAACACCCGCTTTCAAGGAATGGTGGGAGGGGGATGAGCCGCAGAATGGTGGGGAGATAGGAGGAAAGCCACTAGAGGAGGCAGGGGCCGCAGGCCACGGGCCTCCAACACAGGGAATGCAGCTGGGATGTGGGTGGCCGGTGGCTGCTGGCATTGGTATGGAAGGTGCCAGTGCCTCGTCAGGGCGGAGGGCGACTAGATATCAAGGTGAGGAGAAATATAGTCACAAGACTAAAGGAGGCATTGAGGATTCGAGAACCTGAGGTGGGCTGGCCTGGGAGCCACGTCTGCTTGGACCAGCTCCTCCTCTTCCTCCCAGGGTTAAGGTCATGCAGAGATTTGTGATGCGTCAACAACTGAACTGCTGACCACATGTGCCACATGACACCATGTGATAGGCATGTTATTACCTGGGTACCTGATGACCTGGTAGGTTTTATTGATTGTCCCATGCATCAGGTTCTTCAGAGAAACAGGACTGGCAGGAGGTGGGTGGGTCCAGTCTGCAGGGAGGGCTGGCAGCTTGGCAGACCCGGGGAGACAGCTGATGTTCCAGTTTGAAGGCCACAGGGCTTCATTCTGTTGGGGCCTCAGCTGATTGGACAAGGCCTGTGCACAGGAAGGAGGGGGATCTACTTCCCTGATTAAGATGCTGATGCCCTTGCAGAAACACCCAGAACAATTTTTTTTTTTTTTTTTTTTTTGAGATGGAGTCTTGCTCTGTTTCCCAGGATGGAGTGCAGTGGCGTAATCTTGGCTCACTGCAACCTCCACTTCCTGGGCTCAAGCGATTCTCCTACCTCAGCCTCCCGAGTAGCTGGGATTACAGGCATGCACCAGCACACCCAGCTAAAAATGTTTGTATTTTTAGTAGAGATGGGGTTTCCCCATGTTGCCCAGGCTGGTCTTGAACTCCTGACCTCAGATGATCTGCCCGCCTCGGCCTTCCAGTGCTGGGATTACAGGCATAAGCTACCACGCCCAGCTCAGAACAGTGTTTGACCAAATATCTGCGCTCCCCATAGCTCAGTCAAGTTGACACATAAAGTGAACCATCACAGCACATTCACTGGTGTTGCAGTCAATCTGGAAGCATAAACATGGGGCATGTTGTCAGGCGCACACCTCCAGTGGCCACATCTTCTGACCTGACACAGGAAAAGAAAGACACGTGGCCTATTGAAACCGCACTCTGGCAAGGCTCCAGCGTGCTGCTCTGTGGGTGACGTACAGCCTGGGTTCCAGAGCACATACCAGCTGCCCTGCAGTGACAGGCATAAAGGTGGGATGGGGACAGGAGCACAAGACCGAGATGGGATGAGACAGGAAAGGTATTCGGACGTCTCCATGAATATGTGAGTCTAGGATGTCTCTGAAGCTGGAGTTGATGGGGACCTTTGCTTTTAGATTTGAAACTCAGGCTTCAGTGACTTCAGGCCCGTATTTTATATGTTACACATTAACAGAAGGCTACTGGAAGGAGAGACCGGAGCCACAGGGGTCTGTGAAGTGCATGCTTAGTTAGCGAGTAGCTGAAAAACATTAATTAAAAACCAGGATACCTAACTTATTGCTGGTGGAGAGTATTTAAAATTTTTCTAAGACTGAGGGAAAACAGCTGTGGGAAAGGGGTTCAGCAGGAACTTACCTGGCAACCCCACATTCTCCCCCGCCCTGTGGATGTGATCCTGGCCAAAGGGCAGGGCGGCTTGAGTCTCACTTACTGATTTAGAAATACAGCACTTTTCATCACCTTTTCTCTTAGCACAGGACAATTTGTGAATTAAATTTTTCTTAACCTAGTATTTTAGCATCCCATTTGCAACTTGTACATTGCATGTACGGTAGGTTCTTATTTTTTGTAAAAATACAAAAATTAGCTTAGAAAGTCATTAGATTTTCTCAGATACATGTTTTCACAACTGATACTGGTGAGTTTCTGTGTGTAAATAAATCAGTTTGTGTACCAAGACCTTTTCATACAATCCGTCATGTGATTCTTTTTTTTTTTTTTTTTTTTTTTTTTTGAGACGGAGTCTCGCTGTGCTCCCAGGCTGGAGTGCAGTGGCGTGATCTCGGCTCACTGCAAGCTCCGCCTCCCGGGTTCACGCCATTCTCCCACCTCAGCCTCCCAAGTAGCTGAGACTACAGGCGCCTGCCACCTCGCCCGGCTAGTTTTTTGTATTTTTAGTAGAGACGGGGTTTCACCATGTTAGCCAGGATAGTCTCGATCTCCTGACCTCGTGATCCACCCGCCTCGGCCTCCCAAAGTGCTGGGATTACAGGCTTGAGCCACCGCGCCCGGCCTCATGTGATTCTTAAAACAACCCAATGTGTTAGATAGACTGTTATTACAGAAGAGGAAACGAAGGCCATGAGAACCCATGTAGAATTTGAATTCAGAGCTGATTCTAGAGTGTACTTTATCCCTCTGTACTCCCACTGATGTTATGAAACTGTTGAAAACAAGAATTACATCCTAGAAGGGAATTTTTCTTATACGTCTTCTTCATGAAGAGCTACAGGACAGGGCTTCGGAGTTTTTTTAGGTTAGCTTAGTGTCATAGTCTGTTGGTGACTGAAGGAAGCTACTTCGTGCAGCCCCCATGCATGCAAGGCCCTTGAGTACATCTGATGGAGCCCTTTCTGCTGCATATGGGTGCATGTTGCTGGCATCAGCCCCCTGCCTGGGGTGAGGGTAGTTCCTAGAGCTACTGGGATGAAATGCAGACAGAGCTCCCAACCTGGAGGAGTGCACGGTCCAGTGGAGGGGACAGGGCAGTGACCAAGTACAGTGGGCTGTGCAGTAGCTGACCCAGGAAGAGGGGCCTCAGCTGGGGCAGTGGGTGGACGGGCGGCCTCCTGGAGGAGCTGTGCTGGAGTAGATGGAGGCTGAGGGCACAGACAGGCAGGAGGTGGCCAGGGATGTCATTGCAGGCACAAGGGACATCGTGTCCAAAGACATGGAGGTGCAGGAGGGAGGACACCTGAGGGGGCTTGAGCCTGGCATGGGGTGTGCCGCCCTGGCGGGGTGTGAAGGGCCTTGCACACCTGACGCAAGACAGCCACCCAATTGTGAGGCCAGGTCTAGTGGGAGAGGCTGGCCACAGTGTCACCTGCCCTGCTGCTAGGAGGCACAGGCATGTTCGAGCCCCATGGCCTTCCTTCCCTGTAACACACCCACAAAGAAAGTCATCAGAGAAATTGCAATAATAAATATGAATAAAAACAGAAAACAGTTAATATTTTAAAAGATTATGAAGGCTGGGTGTAGTGGCTCCCGTCTTAATCCCAGCACTTTGGGAGGCCGAGGCGGGAGGATCACTTGAGGCCAGGAGTTTGAGACCAGCCTTGGCAATATAGTGAGACCTCACCTCTACAAAATAAAAATAAAAATGATCCGGGTGTGGTGGCGCATGCTTATAGTTGCAGCTACTGGGGAGGCTGAGGTGGGAGGATTGCTTGAGTTCAGGAGGTCAAGACTACAGTGAGCCAAGATTGCGCTACTGCACTCCAGCTGGGGCAACAGAGAGAGACCCTGTCTCAAGAGAAAAATAACAACAGAGCATAACACAACACAGCATCCGGCCTCTGAATCCACTCTTTCCCTCTGTAACCCATGACTCGGCCCTGTTTTCCTGGCCGACACACCCAGATTGCAGCAGACGTTCTCCAAGCTGCCCCGAGGGCCCTCAGCACCCGCCTCCTCCACACACACAGCTGTGTATGTTTTGAATGTGGAAAACTGAGTGCATAAATACCAGTGAGCTTAGATAAGGTGACACAAGAGTACATACTAAAAAGTTCTCTAGTATTTAGTAAACTGTGAGCTCAGTGTGCAGCAGCCAAGGACTCTATGCATTCACTTAGCAGGTGTTCCTGGAGACCCCCATGAGGCAGCCCCCATACAGGGTGCGCCATGGCCTGTTGGAGGTGGACAGAGACAGAGGGGCAGGGTTCCTTACCCAGGCTGGTTGAGCAGACACATGGGGTGATAAGTGCTGTGGCTGCCAGTTGGCCTGTGTAAGTGCTGTAGTCACAGTCGGGTGAGTGCCCCTCTCTGCCCGCAGAAGGTGGAGACTCCTCACATGGAAGGTGATGTTTGAACTGAGTCATAAAGGAGGAGGACAGTGGGCTGGCTGAGGCCAGCAGTGCTGGTTCCATCAGGAGACTCCAGGGTTAATGATTCCATGTGGCAGGGCCACAGCCTTCTCAGAGCTCAGAGGGGAGGAGAGGGGAGCTGAGAAAGGAGTCGGGAAAGGCCTGTAGCTGCTGGGCTGATAGTTTGGTTTCTTCACAGAGGCCAGTAACAGGAGCAGAGGAAGTCTAGTTAGTAAGAGGTAGGGGGTGGGGCGGTCTGCTCCACGAAGTCACCCAGGGACCCAGCTTTGTCCTCCCTTGTTGCTCCGAGGTGTTCTCTTCCTGCATGGGCAGCACCACAACTGCTTTGTAGCCTGTGGCCAGGGGGAATGGGACACGAGGAAGTGCAAGGCAGTGTCCTTTGAGGCTGTGACTCGGAAGTTGCAGGTCTTGCTTCCAGTCCCATCCTCTGGGGCAGAACGTGGTGCCGAGGCCGCACATATCTGCATGGGAGGCATGGCATGCAGATTGCGAGGCGGCTCTGTGCTTGCCCCAACTTGGGGGTTCTGTTCCTAAAGGAAGAAGGGGAGACTGGACGTTTGGGGTCAGATGGTCTCTGCTGCAAGGGCAAATCTGGAAGCTACTGTAAGCTCCCCTCAGGGCTTTTGACTTTATCCGCATAGTGACAGGGCGCCACCAAGTGCTCCGCCGCGGAGACGCATGGTCACCGTGAGTGTCTCGGGAAGTGCGCCTGGCTGTGCCGGAGAGTGAGTCTGAGAGCAAGAAGCAGATCTGGTCTAGCCGCAGGAGGTGGGACTGGTGGATGAAGGCACTGGATCTTCTCAACAGGGCAACTAGAAAAACAGCCAGACAGAAGGACCTGGGTGGTCAGCACTCACATAGATACTAGTGTTCCAGTTTGGAAAAATGTTGCAGTCTATTAAAGCAGCCCAATGTGTGTTTCATTCATTCTTTCAAAGAACTCTGTGTACCTGTTGTGTGTGTGTCTGCGGAATGCCAGGGAGCATTCCTGATGCTCGGGGTACAGAAGGGAAGCAGAAAGAGCCCTGCCGTGGCGCGCTCCTGCCTGGGAGAGACGGTCAACAACAAAACTGACAGGAAGGAGGTTTCAGATGGGGTTTCAGATGGGACACGATAAGTTGTAGAAGGATCAGAAAACAGGAAGCCCCTGGGGCAGAAACAGATTTGGTTAGGATCAGTGAGAAAACCCCAGAGCGCAGCAGGGGAGCAACTTGGGGCTGACCTGTCCGGTGAGCTGTGAAGGGTTGGCCCTGGGATTTGGAGTTTCCCAAGGGCCCTGGGGTTTGGGGTGTGTTCTGTGAGCAGCGGGAAGCCATTGGATCATTTTCTGCAGTAAAGTGATGTGATGTAATTGGTGTCTGAAAATTCCCGTTCCAGCTGCTACATAGAGGCCACGAGGGTGGACGGTGGGAATACCATCCACCCTTGCAGGTAGCTTTACGGCTGCTCCCCATGTGGGGATGCCACAAGTGTGAAGTAAAGCCACTGTCTTCTCAGGTGGTGGTCCTGGGTGGGGAGGTCCTGGACTCACCCGGGGTGCTGGTTCAAAACCCACCCCCACCTGCCCACCCCGGCTGCGGAGATGGAACATTCTGGTCTCCTAGTGGCCCTCTTCATGTGGGGGTTTGAGAACCTGCTCTAGCTCCATGCTACTCAAGTGAGCACCCCTGCATCGGGGTCACCACAGAGCTTGCCAGAAAAGCAGCTCTCAGACCCCAGTCAGACCTGTGCGGCACCGTCTGCCCTTCCTCGAGATCCCAGAGGTGCCGCTGCCATATCTTCTCCGGGGCTGTGTCCCCTGGTTAGGGCGCCTTTCTCACCCCAGCTTTATGTACACACTCCCCACAACCCCACACCACACCAACACACACACACACCCAGAAATCCATACACACCCAGAGATAACATACAGGGACACACACACCCTGCATCTTCCCACACCACACTGATACATACACACCCAGAGATACAGAGACACACCCTGCATCCTCTCACACCACAGCAACACACACACCCAGAGATACACACGGAGACATACACACCCTGACACCACATGAACACACACAGGTACACAACAGAGACACACACATGTCTGGAATCACCGTGGCCACACATGAGACAAACTTTGTGCCGAAGGCCTGTCTGGCCAGCTCGGGGTTGAGGGTCCTGGACCGTGGGCAGGTGCTACGGGAGCCACATGTGAGGAGTGTGAGATTCCCAGACAAGGCCTGTGGAGCCTGATTTGTTGAGAGTGCTGTGTGCACATTGGTGATTTGAGAAAACTGACCTGGCGGCAATGGGCAGGAAATGGCGAACCCTGGCCAGAGGCAGGGCCTGGGTGGTGGGAGCTGGAGGGTGTCATAGGAATATGAAGTCCTGGAGTATTAGGCTACCCAGTGGACATGACTGTGTGGACGCTGTATGCTTTTTTTTTTGGTATGACCTATCACATTCTGAATTTTCTATATCTCTTATTTTTGCAACCAAGATTAAAACAAAAACTGCCTCGGCTCAGTATGGGATGGGCCAGCTCTGGGATGCAGGCAGTGAGAAGAGCAGGCGGCCCCATGTGGCCCCGTGGGGAGGAGCATGTGGGAGGCTGAGTTTCGGGGGCTCCTGCCTGTTCTGTAGAATTCCCCATGTGCTGCTGCTGGCAGCAGAGGGCCTGGCGTTAGCAGGTCCTTGGTGTGTGCTTATCAGAAGCCATGATGGATGTCACGTCTGGGTACCTGGCCGATTGATGGTCCTTTTCAGAGAAATACAGGATTTTGGGATGTAGCTGGTTTTGGAAGAAGGCTCTGAGTTCGTTTTTAGGTGCTCTGACTTTGTCATCATGATGGAGACACCAAGTTGTTAAGACAGACAGAAATGGGCAAGAGCTGGGCACGGTGGCTTATGCCTGTCATCCCAGCACGTTTGGAGGCAGAGGTGGGAGGATCTCTTGAGCCCAGGAGTTTGAGACCTGCCTGGCTAACATAGCAAGACCCTGTCTCTTTTTTTTTTTTTTTTTTTTTTGTGAGACGGAGTCTCGCTCTGTCGCCCGGGCTGGAGTGCAGTGGCCGGATCTCAGCTCACTGCAAGCTCCGCCTCCCGGGTTTACGCCATTCTCCTGCCTCAGCCTCCCAAGTAACTGGGACTACAGGCGCCCGCCATCTCGCCCGGCTAGTTTTTTTTTTGTATTTTTTAGTAGAGACGGGGTTTCACCGTGTTCGCCAGGATGGTCTCGATCTTCTGACCTCGTGATCCACCCGTCTCGGCCTCCCAAAGTGCTGGGATTACAGGCTTGAGCCACCGCGCCCGGCCGACCCTGTCTCTTAAAAAAATAAAAAGTTAGCTGGGTGCAGTACCACATGCCTGTAGTCCTAGCCACTGGGGAGGCTGAGGTGGGAGGATCACTTGAGCCCTGGGGTTTGAGGTTGCTGTGAGCTGTGATTGTGACACCACAGTTCGGCCTGGGTGACAGAGAGACCTGGTCTCTAAAATAAAACAAAACAAACAAAAAGGAGAAGAAAGGCCTGGACTGGACCAGAACGGGTCCCTCTGGAGTTGTCCAGGGACTGATTAGCCACTCTTTATCCCTTCCTGTGGGTTTTCCTGGGGTTCTTGGGACCATCCCAGTCCTTGCTCCTGTGTTTAGCTGTGATGGGTTTAGACCAGTGTGTTGTGCTGGCAGCTTGCACAGCTGTGGAGCCTGTGTTGAAGCTCAGCCCTGTGGATCCTTGCATGAACTCTGAGACAGCTGATGCTGTGAGAACGGCAGTGAGAGCTGGCCATGGTTCCTGAAACAGTTTAGCTCTTCCAGGTCTCTCAGTGGGAACATTTACGATCAGATTCCAGGGCATGTCCCATCTCATGGGATAAAGTGAATTAGGGAAAATAAGCTTTTACTTTACACTGAAATCTCCTAAATTTGAATTCATGGGATTATACGGGGCACAGGTGTGTAACATGATCTTGTTTTGGGCAGGTCTTACAGAGGAAGTTTCATGCTCTTTTCAAAACCCCTGTGTTTTTCTTTTACTCAGAGAGAAATTGTTTCATAGGTAGGACAAAATAATTTCAAATAATTTCAAGTAATGGAGAAATGATTATTCTTGTAACGAATAATGCTGGAGTCATTAAGACTCACTGGAAACCAGAGAGCCTGGGCTGTGATATTAGCTCTGAGGTCAATGATGCAAGAAGTCAGTGACCCACAGAGCCACACCCGCTGCCCCCTCCCCATGGCAGGTTGAATGCAGAGGGGACTCAAAGGAGTGGAGAATTCCTTTGCCTGGGAGGAGGATGTTTGCATGTTTAACCCAAATCCTGTACTTTTATTTCAGATCATCAGAAAAGCCCTTACTGAGGAAAAACGTGTCTCAACGAAAACATCAGCCGCAGATCTTGTGACAGAAACGGATCACCTTGTGGAAGATTTAATTATTTCTGAGTTGCGAGAAAGGTTTCCTTCACACAGGTAGGTGCACTCCTCTGGGAAACACCCCCAGTAGCCCTGGCCACACTCACAGAGAATGCAGGGTCCGCCGGGGTGAGGGGCTCTGCCACGTGTTAGAGAACGCAGGGTCTGCCGGGGTGGGGGGCTCTGCCACGTGTTAGAGAACGCAGGGTCCGCCGGGGTGGGAGGCTCTGCCGTGTGTCAGAGAACGCAGGGTCCGCCGGGGTGAGGGGCTCTGCCGTGTGTCAGAGAACGCAGGGTCCGCCGGGGTGGGGGGCTCTGCCATGTGTTAGAGAACGCAGGGTCCGCCGGGGTGAGGGGCTCTGCCGTGTGTTGATGTGGTCAGACATGAAGCCCTAAGCCATGCAGCCTAAACTGCAATTTGTCAGTTACTTAGTAAGCAAACTCAGCCCCGTTCTCATTCTTTTTACTGTCATCTTAACAACCATCATGTCAATGCATCCTCTTATGAGTATCGAAGCAGCTCTTTTTGCAACACATGCTCAGGAAAAGCTCCTTGCACCCCTGTACCAAACCCTTTGTTATTTCTGGAGGACCCACTAGAAGTGCGACCCACCCTAAGAAGCCTGGAGTGGTGATGTCCCCTGGTGGCCTGTGCTTGCCCAGCTGCTGGGGCAACTTTCCCAGGAGGATGGGATGCCAAGTGGCACTGGCAGCCGCGTGGGGTCCCCGGCCCACCACCAGTGCTTAGTGATGCACGCCCCTCACCCAGGCCAGAGGGCACAGCGGGAGTGGCTGCCATAGTGGGCCCCAGAGCTGTCCCCACAGGAGGCCTGTATGAGCACCTCTTAACCTTTTTGGGGTCACCCTTTGAGTATTTGATGCTAGCTATTAATCTTTTGTTCAGAAAAATTAAAATATTTACACAGCATTTTGCATAGCGTTTCAAGGGAGCCATGAACCCCAGATTGAAACATCTTCTTAAGTCTGGGGGTTTCTGAGGCCCCCCCTCACCTCTGGAGTTCTGCACTGTAGATGTTGAAGACCAGTACCTTGGATGCAAGGGATCTTTTTCTTCGTTATGTAGAATCTCTTAAAGATGTTTCATCGCAAAACTGGAATACCAGTTATTGGATTTCTGGCTGTAGGGTATTACAGCTGTCAGGTTCCAGGTTTATATGGACTTAGGTGGCAGAAATATAGATGGTAATCTCCCTCAGTGTCCATTCAGCACATGGTAGGCTTAAAATACTTTTCTTTACATTTATTTTCATATACTTTTTTAAAAGAGAGAGTCTTTCTCAGTTGCCCGGGTTGGAGTGCAGTGGTGTGATCATAGCTCACTGCAGCCTTGAACTCCTGGGTTCAGGTGATCCTCCTGCTTCAGCCTCCTGAGCAGCTGGGATTACAGGAGCCACTCCACCTGGCTCTTTTTTTTTTTCTTTCTGTGAATGATTATATAAATAAAAGAACAAGCCAGTGTTAAAACACTACCTTCCTTTTTTCCCGTCGTTTTTTTCTAACTTGTTAGGTTATCTCAAGGTTACCAGCTCTCCCTCTGAATTTCTGTCTGCCAGTGGCTCATGTTTGTTTTATTGACAACCTTTGAGTTTAAGCTTCTCTTACTTCCTATTTCTTTACTCTGCTTGAGGTCAGGATCCCTTGCATTGGATACAATAGTTATAGTTGTAAAGTGTTTGTGATTTTTTTTTTTTTTTTTTTTTGGAGACGGAGTCTCGCTCTGTCGTTCAGGCTGGAGTGCTGCTATCTTGGCTCACTGAAACCTCCACCTCCTGGGTTCAAGCCATTCTCCTGCCTCAGCCTCCTGAGCATCTGGGACTACAGGCACCCACCACCACGCCCAGCTAATTTTTTGTATTTTTAGTAGAGACGGGGTTTCACCTTCTTAGCCAGGATGGTCTCGATTTCCTGACCTCATGATCTGCCCGCCCCGGCCTCCCAAAGTGCTGATTACAGGCATGAGCCACCGCGCCCGGCCCAGTGTTTGTGATTTTTAAAAAGCCTTTTAAAACCTAATTTTAGGGTGGCTCACACCTGTAATCCCAGCACTTTGGGAGGCTGAGGCGGGCAGATCACGTGGTCAGGAGTTCGAGACCAGCCTGAACAACATGATGAAACGTCGTCCCTACTAAGAATACAAATATTAGTCCATTGTGGTGGCGTGGGCCTGTAGTCCCAGCTACTCGGGAGGCTGAGGCAGAAGAATTGCTTCAACCTGGGAGGCGGAGGTTGCAGTGAGCCGAGATCACACCACTGCACTCCAGCCTGTGTGACAGAACAAGACTCCGTCTTGAAAAATAAATAAATAAACCTAATTTTAATCAAAGGGCAATATCAAAAGAATTTATCATATGGATTCTTTGAGAGGAAACATGCTGCAGTGATGAGCCGGCTGTTTCCAGGTCCTTTATTAACCATATTGGTCTGGAGGTATCTGTGGTGATGATCCATGTGGCCATGGCAGGGGAGGGCTGTCTCATCTGTGTGGGGTCTGGTAAAGGCTTGGAGGAGATGCAAGACCAGGCACAGTGAAGTTATTGGGGCTGTGATGTGTTTCAGTCAGGTCACTTGGACAAACCGCACTCTGAGATTGCACGCAACCCACTGTTGTGTTAATGTGTGCAGTCGGTTCCATTTGTAAAAGGTAAATTTAGATACTCGCTGTTGTGTACACAAGGTAAAAGTTAATGTATTATGGGGTGAGCACAGGTACCTCCCTCCACCCTTGCAGCCTTAGGGTTGCCAGGGACCGCCAGGCTCCAGAGCTCCTTTGGAAAACCATGACCCAGAGCAGGGGATTATAGGTAGGGGAGGCAGTCTCACCTGGGAGCGTGTCCGGGGCGGACACCAGCCTCCATCTCTGAAAAGGCCCCCTGGTAGGGTCAGACCCACACACCTGTCCAGGAATCAGTGATTGAAAGCTGGCCCAGACTCTAGCCCACAAGCCAGTGGACTCTGGCCGCACCACGGTCAGCCCCAGTCTGTGTGTCACCCCCTCTCCCCCAGATCTGAGGGCGAATGTGCGGACATGGTGAAAGTGGCTGTTTTCTTCTCTGCTCGGTGTGCTTCAAAAATTGAGATCAAATGAAGTTATTTTTCAGCATATGTATGTGAAGTGAGTTTTTTTGCCAATGACTAAGATTAAAAAGAAAGTAAATCTTGGGGATTTAGTTGTATTTTAGATAATAGAAAAATTGATAAATTTATGATGAGAGAAAATTGTATACATATTATGAAACAGGACATTGATTTTTTTTCTGCTTTCAAAGTATTTAAATATATGCCTTAAACTATATATATATATATATATATATATTTTTTTTTTTTTTTTTTTTTTTTGAGACGGAGTCTCGCTCTGTCGCCCAGGCTGGAGTGCAGTGGCCGGATCTCAGCTCACTGCAAGCTCCGCCTCCCGGGTTCCCGCCATTCTCCGGCCTCAGCCTCCCGAGTAGCTGGGACTACAGGCGCCCGCCACCTCGCCCGGCTAGTTTTTTGTATTTCTTAATAGAGACGGGGTTTCACCGTGTTAGCCAGGATGGTCTCGATCTCCTGACCTCCTGATCCGCCCGTCTCGGCCTCCCAAAGTGCTGGGATTACAGGCTTGAGCCACCGCGCCCGGCCTAAACAATATATTTAATATGAAGTTGCTTCTCATCCTGCCTTAGGAAAGACTTTTATTCTAAGCTTTTCTCTTTCCTTGATTTTAGGCTTTCATGAAATGATATTAAAGATAGACTTAAGATAGACATTTTTTTTTTTTTTTTGGAGACGGAGTCTCGCTCTGTCGCCCAGGCTGGAGTGCAGTGGCGTGATCTCAGCTCACTGCAAGCTCCACCTCCCAGGTTTACGCCATTCTCCTGCCTCAGCCTCCGGAGTAGCTGGGACTACAGGCGCCCGCCACCTCACCCAGCTAGTTTTTTGTATTTTTTAGTAGAGACGGGGTTTCACCGTGTTAGCCAGGATGGTCTCGATCTCCTGACCTCGTGATCTGCTCGCCTCGGCCTCCCAAAGTGCTGGGATTACAGGCTTGAGCCACCGCGCCCGGCCAGATAGACATTTTTAATAAAACCTGATACAGGCTCCCTAGTTTATTTTATATCACTCATCCATGAAATCCAAAGGTTTGGTCCTTGACCTGGAAGACAGGTGTAGACTGAATCAAAGAATGATAAGGTTTAAACTTGCTTCTGGTGGGGTGCAGTGGCTCATGCCCGTAATGCTAGCACTTTGGGAGGCCAAGGTCAGAGGATTGCATGAGCCCAGGAGTTTGAGACCAGCCTGGGCAACATGGTGAATCTCCATCTCTACAAAAAAATAATTAGCTGGGCATGCTGGTGCACACTTATGTTCCCAGCTACTTGGGAGGCTGAGGTGGGAGGCTCGCTTGAGTCCTGGAGGTCGAGCTGTGATGCTGCCACTGCAGTCTAGCCTGGGTGACAGAGCAAGACCTTGTCTTAAAAGATAAATGTAGATTAAAATGAACCCTTGCAGACTGTTGATGAGAATGTACATTGGTGCAGCCACTATGAAAAACCCCACTGCACTGCAGCCTGGGCAACAGAGTGAGACCCTGTCTCAAAACAAAAGAATAAATAGTCTGGGCGCAGTGGCTCACGCCTGCAATCCCTACACTTTGGGAGGCCGAGGCGGGTGGATCACCTGAGGTCAGGTGTTTAAGACCAGCCTGGCCAACATGATGAAAGCCCATCTCTACTAAAAATACAAAAAATTAGCTGGGTGTGGTAGCGTGTGCCTGTAATCCCAGCTACTCAGGAAGCTGAGGCAGGAGAATCGCTTGAACCTGGGAGGTGGAAGTTGCAGTGAACTAAGATCCCACCATTCGCTCCAGCCTGGGGAACAAGAGCAAAACTCTGTCTAGAAATAAATAAATAAATAAAATAAATAAATAAACTTGCTTCTGTCACTGGCCCTAGCAGCTTTGGCAAATCTTACCACTTAGGGCCTCAAACTCCTCACTTGTGAATGAGGGCCCTGACCGTGGTCATCCTTGAGGTCCCAGCATTTAACTTGTAACATGACAAAAAGCAAATCAGGGCTGGGCGCAGAGACTCATGCCTGTAATCCTAGCACTTTCGGAGGCCGAGGTGGGTGGATAGCTTGAGATCAGGAGTTCAAGACCAGCTTGGCCAATATGGTGAAACCCTGTCTCTACTAAAAATATGAAAACAAATTAGCTGGGCATGGTGGCGCACGCCTGTAGTCCCAGGTACTTGGGAGGCTTAGGCAGGAGAATCGCTTGAACCTGGGAAGCGGAGGTTGCAGTGAGCCGAGATTGCACTCCTGCTTGGGCATCTCAGTGAGACTCCATCTCAGAAATAAAAATAAAAATAAAAATAAATAAGCAAACTAGCACGCTAAGGCCGAGCTTTTACAGGTTGGGTCTTTGGAGCCTGCTGTTGGCCTTGGCCACGTTAGCTGTCTCCTGCCATGCCTTGGCTTTGTGGGATGCCTGAACCTGTTTTCAGATGATGTTTTGAGTGAGATACAAGTATAGCTGCTTGGAAAAGATTCGGTAGCATCCCTGAACTATAGTGATAGAAACCCCGTCCTTGTTCCTTCTGCGGAGCAGCCTGTTGGAGCTTCTCTGGGTTGACCTGGGCCCAGAGATGAGGCCGGCAGCGCAAGGGTCTAGTATTTTCAGCTGTCTTCCCAGCCCTGCTCCAGAGCCGCTATGTAACCTGCTGCCCTGCAGTGCCCGTCACAGAGCGGTGTCTGTTGAATGCGTGAGTCAAGCAAAACATCAAACGGAGTCCTTGACATGGGAAAAACATGCTCCCAGCCACCACCAGCTGGACACTGACATCCAGCGGTTTTCCCACTGGGCAGTGGCTTGTGAAGATGGGGACAGAGTGTCATAAATCATCTCCTCTGTGGACTGCAGGGATGATCCTGGCCTTCTTGTCACAGGCTAAACAGACTAAGTAGCCAGAAAAAAAAAAAAAAAGAACAAAAAAAGAGGCTTAAAGGCGCTTGGCTGTCAACATTATAATGAGGGTTTGTTAAAACTATTTTTTTTTTAAAAAGAAAAGTGGCTCAGTTATGCAGTAGGATATAATATTGTATAATAAACTTGTTACCAAACTTTTAGCCTTAACCCAGTTGCTATTTTCCTCTTGTCTGTTGGATAGGGATATGGAATGTTCTTTCTTTCCCTAAGTTTAGTCATGTGCATTGTTTTTTTTCCTATTTATATTGTGAGTTTTTTTTTTTTTTTTTTTGAGATGGAATCTTGCTCTGTAGCCCAGGCTGGAGTGCAGTGGTGTAATCTCGGCTCACTGCAACCTCTGCCTCCCGGGTTCAGGCGATTCTCCTGTCTCACTCTCCCAAGTATCTGGGATTACAGGCAGGCACCACTATGTCCGGGTAATTTTCATATTTTTAGTAGAGATGGGGTTCCACCATGTTGGCCAGGCTGGTCTTGAACTCCTGACCTCAAGTGATCCACCCACCTCGGCCTCCCAGAGTGCTGGGATTACAGGTGCGAGCCACCGTGCCCAGCCTATGTGGTGGATTGTATGTAGATGTTCCAGTGGCTTTTAGGAAAGTCTTTATGATTTCACACATCTGTCCACAGTCATGTCTGCAGAGCAGACTCTCCACACTCCCTCTGCAGAGAGCTGCAGAATATTCTGTTTCACAGGTATTTGCTTCCTACATGAGTAAAATCAGGTTTAAGTGAATAAAAATTGTACATCTCTTCCCGTGTACCAGGGAAGTATTTGTGGTGCCTGCAAAGACCAAGCACAGTTCACGCCTCTGCTGGCCTTCACAGCGCTGCAGCCAGGCAGTACAGAAGCCCGGCTCCCTGCTGCCCACAAGCAGGAGGCAGGTGGGAAGGGGTATGCGTGCCACCTTGCAGGCGGGCAGGCAGGCTCGTGGGCAGAGTTGTACACAAGGCGGGTGACAAGGAAGACAGCTGTAGAGTATGAATGATCAGCTGCTGAAAAACATCCAGTGCTCAATGTGGGTACTTAGAGTTATTCTCATAAAAAATGTGAGGCAGTTAGTCAGGTGTGGTGATGCACGCCTGTGGTCCCAGCTACTCAGGAGGCTGAGGCAGGAGGATTGCTTGAGCCCAGCGGTTTGTGGCTTCAGTGAGCCATTTTTGTGCCACTGCAATCCAGTCCGGCTGACAGAGCGAGACCGTGTCTCCAAGAAAAAAAAAAGATTTCTATAAGTACTTGCTGGGTTACACTAAATGAACCTAAAAACAGATAGATAAATAATGAAGGTTACACAGAGCAGAAGCTTTGTTAACAGATTAACTTACATTAATAGTTGCTGCTGGGAAAACAAGCTGTTGGTGACTTCCCTAAAGGGTGTCCCACACGTCTGGCAAATAAACAGACACGGCTCCTGCTCCCGAACATCCTGGGAGGCACGTGGGCATGCTGTGTGGGTGGTCTGGGTGCTGCAGCCTGAGCTGTCAGGGGTGTGGGGTGTCAGTGCATGCAGACCCACACTGCCTCCTCCTTCAGGCCTCACTGGCGGTTTTCTTTGCACTGCTTCCCTTTCCTACTTGAAGTCAGGTTTGAAAAGGAGAAGAATCGCACATTCCTCCTCAGTTTCTTAGAAACTTACCTTTGTGCCTGAGTCATTTCTAGTCCCTTTGGACCTGAGTCATATCTGTTCACTGCTTTGTCAACCTTGTGCCCAGTTTAAGCTTTTGCAGTTGCTCCTTGTATGTGTGTTTTCAGGGTGTGGAGTGTTTTCTTTAGAAACGCCATTGCAGAAGAGGAAAGTCACGTCGCTACACAAGACGTGGACATGGCCGGGCGCGGTGGCTCAAGCCTGTAATCCCAGCACTTTGGGAGGCCGAGACGGGCGGATCACGAGGTCAGGAGATCGAGACCATCCTGGCTAACACCGTGAAACCCCGTCTTTACGAAAAATACAAAAAACTAGCCGGGCGAGGTGGCGGGCGCCTGTAGTCCCAGCTACTCGGGAGGCTGAGGCAGGAGAATGGCGTAAACCCGGGAGGCGGAGCTTGCAGTGAGCTGAGATCCGGCCACTGCACTCCAGCCCGGGCTACCGAGCAAGACTCCGTCTCAAAAAAAAAAAAAAAAAAAAAAAGACGTGGACAACAGATTTAGTGCCTGAAATTTCTAGGAAAACTGGCAGTGCTGACAGCACTCATGGTCACGCCCTAAGTGGAATCATCATCTGTGTGTCACCTGCATGCAGCTGTGGTCAGGAGACAGGCTCCCCACCCCCTGCGCCACCTGCCATTGTGGCTTCTACCCACCATTTGTTCCTCCTAGACCTGTTTGGGGAGCACCAGTTCCTGAGCAGGGGCTCTGGCTGGTGGGCCCGTGCATCACCTGACCCCGAAGCATGTGGACAACTGATAGTGGAGAGGCAGTTCCTGAAAGGAGCGCGGCATGCAGTGTAGACGAAGAACCGGAAGCCTGGGTTCATCGCATCTCATCTGCCTTGCCTGGCCAGGCTGAAAGCTCCAGGGGCAGACTGAGCCTGCCCGGGCTCTCCAGGAACAGCTGAGGATTGCTTGGGTGTCTTGCTCAGTGCCCCTGGCTTGACCTGACGTGGTCTTCCTGGCTCAGAAGCCCCTACTCATTTGTGGGTTTCTCTAGGGGGCCAGGGAGGAGGTGGCACAGCCTGAGATGATGCATGTGCACTTGTCATATCCCAGGGGTGTATTTCTAGATAATTTATCAGCAAAATGGAGGGGCTGGATGACTCTGCATCCCATGCATGAACTTCATAACTGAGCAATGGAAGGATGGTCCCAGAGTGGATGGGGACCAGGTTACAGTGTGTACGGCAGCTCGTGTGCATAGAAAAGTGACATAGGGCCAGGCGCGGTGGCTCACACCTGCAATCCCAGCACTTTGGGAGGCTGAGGTGGGCGTATCACGAGGTCAGGAGTTCAAGACCAGCCTGGCCAACATGGTGAAGCCCTGTCTCCACTAAAGATACAAAAAATTAGTCAGGTGTGGTGCACGCCTGTAATCCCAGCTACTCGTGAGGCTGAGGCAGGAGAATCGCCTGAACCCAGGAGGTGGAGGTTGCAGTGAGACGGAGTCTCGCTCTCCCAGGCTGGACTGCAGTAGTGTGATCTCAGCTCACTGCAACCTCCGCCTCCCGGGTTCAAGCAATTCTCCTCTCTCAGTCTCAAGTAGCTGGGATTACAGGTGCACGCCACCACACCCAGCTAATTTTTGTGTTTTTAGTAGAGACGGGGTTTCACCAAGCTGGCCAGGCTGGTCTCCAACTCCTGACCTCAGGTGATCTGCCCGTCTTGGCCTCCCACAGTGCTGGGATTACAGACGGGAGCCGCCATGCCCGGCTTGCTTTTCAGTCATTTTTTTTTCTTATTTTCTGCAGGTCTCCTTTTTCTCTAGTGCACGTGTGAATCCGGCACAGGAACCGGATAGAAAACCTCTCAGCAAGGCCACATAATCATGCACAGAACAGATGTTTGCTCAGTGCCTGCCCAAGGCCCCACCCTTAGTCAACCTGGGACGGTCCAAACGTGTGCAGAGCACTGCCCTGAATGCTTTAGGTCTGGTCTTTTCTTTGATCTTGAGAATGCCTTTGGAAGGTGTAAGCAGTGGCCAGCTCCACAGGGACGAGCCTGCAGAAGGTAGACTGCGAACACACCTGACTGCAGGCACCTTCCCTGTGTGTGTGGGCCTGCGTGTGGGTGGGGTGCAGGAGAAAGAGTGACAGTCCATGGGGCGAGAGTGCCTTCCCTTGTTTTTGGCCTGAGCAGGGGGTGCTGGGAGGTACCACTTGTGGAGGTAGAGGCAAGTAGAGAAAATCAGGAGTTCCCTTCTGTGCAGGTGAATCTTGAGAGGACATTGTCTCGGTCAGGTTCCTAGCAGGACAGATGTACACTCAAGTGAGGATTATAGGCGGCCTTGTTTGCAGAGGGACTCATTACGAAGGAGGGGCCAGCCCAGGGCCTGCTGCAGAGTGCAGGAACAGGCAGCCCATGTCCCTCTAGCAGGAGTGTGTCAAGGAGGCCACATGGAGGAGTGGAGCCTGCACAGGGCACATGGGGCAGGGGTGGGCAGGGAGTGTCCCAGCCTCTCTCCTTCCTGCATCCCCACCCTTGCTTGCTCCCAGAGGGAAGCTGGATTTGTGACTGGCCAATATAGCAAGACCCCATCTCTACAAAAATAAAAATATTAGCTGACTGTGTTGGTATGCGTCTGTAGTCCCAGCTGCTTGGGAGAACAAAGCAGGAGGGTTGCTTGAATCCAGGAGCTGGAGGCTGCGCCAGCTATGACGATACCACTGCACTCCAGCCTGGGCAACAGATCAAGACCAGAGAAGACAGAGAGCAGGGCAGGAAGGGCCCCTTTGGGGAATGACCCAGCTGCGGGGGGCTCTGTTCGTCACCTGTGTCTGCAGTTCAGGTGAGCCAGGCTGGGTGCAGACGTGGGAGGTCTCAGCTGCAAGTGACATTTAACCCCTCGGTGCCCAGGTATCAGCACCGACTGGGAGAATCAAAGTCAGAGTCCTGGGCCACCTTGCTTGGTCATCTCTCATCAGCCCCCTCCCCTCCAGACTGAAGTTAAAGCCGAGTTTAGTTTTGCTTCCGAAGATTTGTTTTCCCGTGTTCTTCGCGCTGGCGTTTCTCTGCCTGGCCTGCTGGAATCCCTGGTGCTCTTTCCGAACGCCGGCCGGCACTGAGGTGCCACTCTGTGTTCTAAACCCTGCTGAGTAGGTTGGCTGGCAGGCAGGTCAAAAAGCACATGGTTGTTTAAAGACTCTGCCTCTGTCTGACCCAGGGAAACCGTAATGACATCCGTTTGCTGTGCCACCTTTTTCTTGAACGGGACTGGAAGTAATTTGAGGCACGTTGTTCTGTGTCCTTGGTGCATTTTCTCAGGCTAGGTTCCTCCACTGCAGGTTCATTGCCGAAGAGGCCGCGGCTTCTGGGGCCAAGTGTGTGCTCACCCACAACCCGACCTGGATCATCGACCCCATCGACGGTACCTGCAATTTTGTGCACAGGTGAGCTCGGCAGGGATCGTCTCCGTTGCAGGGCTTAACACGTCCTCGTCCGTGAGATTTTGTCTTTTCATAAGCAGCATTTTTTTAAGGCAGGAATATATAAACAAACCTATAGTAGGCTCATAGTCTCGTTAGAAAGATGTTCAGATCTTGATATTTTTAAAATAAGATTTTCCATTTGTGAGAGGCTCTTGGAGTATGTAAGGAAATCTGCACTTGTTTAAAAACCAGTTTGTTACGTTAAAAATGTTGCGTTGCATTTAACAAGGACCCCTTCGAGGAGTCTGACTCCCCTCACACCCCACCCCCACTGGAGAAAAAGGTGAGGTTGGGATACAAAGCCTGTGCTGCCCCACAGTGGCCAGAGCCCGAGGTGTAGAGAGTGGCCTGTGACGGGTGAGATTTGAGAGCCATCTTCCTGTATGACGGCAAACCTCGTGGTTACAAAAAGCAGGGGGTTTGGGGAGGTCAGGGGGGCCCGTGTGGGGAGGTGAAGGGAATGGAGCTTCGGGGATGGTGTAGTGACAGCGATGTGAAGGTGACAGGGACACGACCACAGGCGTTCTCTGACAGGGGCGGGTGATGGTGCTGCACTGCCTGTCTACACGCACAGGTGGCTGGGGACCTGGGGCACAGAGCATGATGTGGCTTTCACAGAGGGTAGTTCTCCAGCTCTGGAGAACCCTGGAGAGATTCCCGTTCCATGGGCGGGTGGCTCGTGGCTCCGGCGCTCACAGTGCACGCCCACACACTGGGCTGCACGCGCTGAGCAGGAAGGGTGAGCAGAGCCCGGTGTGGGCTCCTTTATGATCTGCCTCTGATGGCATGTTTATATGTAAAAATGAAGTTACTCCATGCTCAGCACGGCCTTTTTCTAGGTGAGCTGCCTTGAGAATTCAGTTGTGGCCGGGCGCGGTGGCTCAAGCCTGTAATCCCAGCACTTTGGGAGGCCGAGACGGGCGGATCACGAGGTCAGGAGATCAAGACCATCCTGGCTAACACGGTGAAACCCCATCTCTACTAAAAATACAAAAACCTAGCCGGGCGAGGTGGCGGGCGCCTGTAGTCCCAGCTACTCGGGAGGCTGAGGCCGGAGAATGGCGTGAACCCGGGAGGCGGAGCTTGCAGTGAGCTGAGATCCGGCCACTGTACTCCAGCCTGGGTGACAGAGCGAGACTCCGTCTCAAAAAAAAAAAAAAAAATTTCAGTTGTGCCTACACAAGGTGACCCTTTTGAGGCAGTGGAGTCGTGCCATCTGGTGCCAGCAAATCTGTCATCAGTCTCTCCTCTCATTTCAACGAAAGCAGGATCCTTCCCCGGGCTCTCCTCCCCAGAGTACGTCACTGAGTGGAGCCTCATTGCTTCTGCCTGCTTGTGGTTCCAGGGTGCTCATAATGGTGACATGGCAGGTGAAGCCCTGTCACATGGTGAAGGCCACACGTTATCCAAGGGTCTTCAGTGGCTCCAGAGACACAGTTTCCAGTGCTTTCCTGTCTGCCCCTGGAGGGATCCTGGGACTGGGGAGGTGACTGGGAAAAGAGTAGCAATTTCAGAACAGACTCCAGAGCTGATTCTGACAGTTCCTGAACCCCACGCTACAGCTGTGGTGGTCATTGTGGTCTGAAGACATCCGAAAGCCACCAGCAGCTGCCACTCAGATGGCACCTGTTCACCCCTGTGCCCACCAGTGCTGGGCCACAGCAGTGGGAGAAAGCTCTCCTGGGCACGGGAACAAGTGTGAGGCCTGGCACATGGTGCATCTGCCCTGGAAGCCAGTGGCTCATCCCAGGGTCCCGCACACCCCGGCAGTCAGAGTTGCGTTTGTGTACAATTGGTTTTGCATTTTTCCTGTCAATTTGCAGTACCCAGCCTTTCCTGCCTGTTTTTAAGCTCCAATGGTCTGCCTGTAAAGGAAGGATTATTTTGCAGATATTGAGCAGCAATAGCCGAATCACAAAACTGCAGGCAAACTGATCATGAAAACTGTCTGCAGCCATGGCTGTCCCTGCAGCTGGCTACTGGGCACTCAGGCAGGGACAGGGATGCTAGCAGTGCCGCAAGGTGGGCTGTGGCTCAGAACTGGCCCCCGTGGGGAGGCTGTGGTGCCTTCCGGGACCACCTGTCTGGCACCCCACCTGGGACCGGATCTGGCCTTTGGGGAGGGCTCTGCTGTCCCTTTAGGTCCGGAGAACCAGAAAACGGATGATTGAGATCCTTTCTAGTTGGGCATCAGAGGGTGTTGAGTTACGTCAGTCTTATGTGACTTTCACAGTGCTGTTTGCTTTCAAGGTTAACTGTCTTACAACATGGTCAGTTTATTCTGTTTGTCTTGGAAGCAGTTAGTGGAACTGTGGGAAGTAGTTTTTAACAACCAACCCCCCCAGAGCGTAGGAAGGTCCTTCAGAGCCTGTGGGGACGGCACGGCACACAGGTTCCCGAGAGCTGCGCTCTTGTTCCAGAGAATAAACCCTTCTGTTTTCCTTTGCAGATTCCCGACTGTGGCGGTTAGCATTGGATTTGCCGTTCGACAAGAGGTGCGGGTGTGGCCTGGGTCCGGGGCCTCTCCCTGGGCTCCCTCTGGCCATCCTTCCTTTCTGGCTTCAGCCTCTGTGCGCCTGGTTTGCTGTGTGCCCTGTGCCTTAATCATGACTGGCAAATCCAAGCCTGTGGGTTTCAAATCCGAGAAAATAAACAAGTCCAGACTGGCTTTGGGGTGTGCAGGGTGGGGCTCTGTGGCTGGCCCTTGTCCCCTGTGGAGGGCTGGCCCCGTGTTACCCGGGTCTATTTGTGACACTGCTGTGGAAGCGGAAGTCCTAAGTGAGCGGTCCAAGTGCATCTCCAGCTGACCCCTAGAGCGTGTGATCTCACAAACTAAAAGGAGCACTTATTTTTGGAGAACATCCTCAATCCCAATATCTAATAATTCTTTCTTATCTTCCTCTGGTTATTAGCATGAGAACGTGACTCTCTCATGGTTCCCATAGGCCTTCTGAACTACACAGTGTTGTGGGACCTGCATGGAAGGCGTGGGGCTGAGGTTTTAGCCTTATTAAGTAATTCAAGCAGCAGCACTGAGAAGAGCCTTACTTTCTATGTAATTGAAACAGTTTTATTTAAATAGGACTGAGTGCTCTGTGTTTCCCAAAGCAGCCCTGCTTCAGAGCAGCATTTGTGCAGCTTCACCTTAGTCTCAGCGCAGACTCCCTGGCAGGGGAGCTGAGAGAAGTACTTAAGTTGAAGTATTTAAAGTTAAGTACTAAAGTATCTCAAAGTACTTAAGCTGAAGATAACAATCGTAATACTGTAATTTGTCTCAGGATGCGATGATTGACTTCTCTGTTAAATCGTATCGTGGTGCCCAGCGTGGGCGGGAGGCTGAGCAGTACTTCAGGGGTTGATTGAGGCTCTGTGACTGTGCGAAGGGGCTGCTGGAATGGCTGGCTAGGTCCTCCGCCCTTCTCTGGGTCGGCTAGGGTCTGTCCTATGTTCCTAGACTGAATACGGGAACTCCTGGCTTATGGTGGTGGGCTGGGGCTGGGACATTCCTCTGCAGTCTGGGAGCCCTTCACAGGCCTCAGGAAGCAGCTGAATTCTAGGACTGACCTGGTCGTGAGGATTCCTTTAAAGCCAGGGTACTGGACAGGGAAGGATGACGAAATGCTGCCAGACACCTGCAGGCTCTGAGTAGCGTGGACTGAATGACACCCCCAACCCCCAGAAATAAACCCTTTCTCTGTAGCTTGGGGTGTCCACTCCAGGGTGGCTGTGCTCACCCCAGGGCCGGCCAAGGCTTTCCTAAGGCATTTGGCCGGGGTGTTTTTTAAAATTTTCCAAAGAGGTGAAAACTTGGCTACCTTGCTAAACAAGCACACTGGCCCTTGTTCACCCTGAGTGGTGAAAAGTCGGTAGAGGAAAGGTCACAGAAGCGTGTGGCCGTGGGCCCCCGTCCTTTTCCACGCTGACCTTCCTTTTGCTGCTTCATCCTGGGAGGCTGTGGTCTGACGAGTTGTCCCCCGATGTGGGGCATTGGGGCCGCTGTTCAGTGCACTGCCTGCTCACGGACCAGTCCCCAGTCTGCAGCGTCACCTCTTCCTCGCTGGGGCTGTCCTTGGGCTTCTGAGATCCTGCTGGCTTTACAGATGCATTCTCTCCTCACCCATCAGCAGTGCTGAGGATTTCTTATGGGGTTTGGTTAGAGTCACAAGTAACCTTTTTTTCCAGCAACAAAAGGGGCCTTTCTAAAAAATTAATCTTTTTCAGTAACTTCTGGTTACTAATGCTCGTTTTGATGTTAGTTTTTAAAGCTTTATTAGTCCGAATATGTTTTAAAGTGTAGTTGTTTAGCAAAAGCAAGCTTGCTTTTATGTCCAGGTCTCATTTTAAATGCAGGCACTGCTTTTTCTCAGTTGCTTTTGGAGAGGTAATTTCTGTCACAGTGTCATATGTTATCCTAACACCTAGGGCAGCCTTCATCTTTGAATGACGTTTTTTTCCACATCAAATGAGTGAACCGTCTTCGTTTTCTGTCCTGCCTCTGCCGTCCACAGCTGGAATTCGGAGTGATTTACCACTGCACGGAGGAGCGGCTGTACACGGGCCGGCGGGGCGGGGGTGCCTTCTGCAACGGCCAGCGGCTCCGGGTCTCCGGGGAGACAGGTGGGCTTCACGAGGCTTGTCTCAGGTTATTTCTGAAAGAAAAGTGTGAAAGGAGAATGCCAAAGCCACCATGGTGTGGGATGGGGGTGGAGGTCCCTTGCTGATGGTGTCGTCTCTGTTTAGGGACGTCGTGTCCCTGATGAACTGGAAATGGAGCCAGTTCTGTATCTTAGTGTTTTTGCTCACGTGGCCGGAGCTTTAAATAGCCTCATTCTGCTTTGCACTCACATCCCTCATCTTTCAGGCTAAAAGCACTCCAGTCGCAGTCAAGATTTGGTCGTAGTGGGATTGGGTGAGCAGCCTTAGGCCAGGTGCAGTCAGAGCACGCTTGTTCCCCTCAGAGCGCCCTGGCATACCTTGGTGGTCCCGATTTTGCCCAGGCCCTGCTGCCCAGGTGCAGTCTGTGGTCCCTGAGTGTGCACAACAGTAACTGGCTTCAGCTTCTGCGAGAAGAACCATCCTCAGGAATGAATCATGTAAAGAGGCACCTTAGCTCCACTCTGCAGTTACGGCCTGCCCTGATTTCCTTAGCCCAGAATTTCAGGGTCATCCAGTGGCTCTGAGAGGGGGGCTCCCGTTCCCTGCATACTGCCTGTCCTGAATGGGCCAGTTTAGGTTTTCACTGATTCTTTTTGGCCTTTCTCCCACATGGATCAATCTGGTGAAAAATTTTTTTTTTTTTTTTGAGATGGAGCCTCACACTGTCGCCCAGGCTGGGGTGTAGTGGTGCCATCTCGGCTCACTGCAAGCTCCGCCTCCTGAGTTCACGCCATTCTTCTGCCTCAGCCTCCCGAGTAACTGGGACTACAGGTGCCCGCCACCATGCCCGGCTCGTTTTTTGTATTTTTAGTAGAGACGGAGTTTCACCGTGTTAGCCAGGATGGTTTCGATCTCCTGACCTCGTGATCTGCCTGCCTCGGCCTCCCAAAGTGCTGGGATTACAGGTGTGAGCCGCTGCGCCCGGCCAATCTGGTGATATTTGACTGCATTGTGAGACAGGCACTGCAGGGAACAGAAGAGTGCCAGACAAATGAGAGAAGCCGCAGACTAGCAGCAGCTGCATGGGAGATTTTACAAGCTCCATAATACCTCCAAGTTTGGGTTTGAAAAGGCGGAAGTGCACTGTTGCTTGTTTCTGCCTTGTACATTTCTGGCGTGGACATCATGCAGGGCGCCCCGTCTCTTTCCCTGCCAGTTACACTCTTTCTTCTGCTCTCCCAACACTCTTTCTTCTGCTCTCCCATCAGCCTCCTTGTGCCTCCCCTCTTGACCCATTTCCAGCCTCTCTTTTTTTTTTTTTTTTTTTTTTTTTTGAGACGGAGTCTCGCTCTGTAGCCCAGGCTGGAGTGCAGTGGCCGGATCTCAGCTCACTGCAAGCTCCGCCTCCCGGGTTCATGCCATTCTCCGGCCTCAGCCTCCCGAGTAGCTGGGACTACAGGCGCCCGCCATCTCGCCCGGCTATTTTTTGTATTTCTTAGTAGAGACGGGGTTTCACTGTGTTCGCCAGGATGGTCTCGATCTCCTGACCTCGTGATCCGCCCATCTCGGCCTCCCAAAGTGCTGGGATTACAGGCTTGAGCCACCGCGCCCGGCCCCCAGCCTCTCTTAAAAATTCCTTTCCTGGCAGCCTTTCTTCATTGTCTGTATTTATTCCTACTTCTTTCCTCCCTGGCTTGTGCCTGTGTGCCCAGATGGCCTCTGAGGCAGTGAGAGGAACTATGGCCACGGCCCAACTCTGCTGCTGTGAGCCCGTGCAGCCAGGAACGTGGTGGAGCAGGATGGATAAAGTATCAGAAGAGGTCCTGCCACTGCGTGAGGGACAGGATGGGCAAGATTGTGCAAAGGAGAGGAGGCGGCTGCAGGAGAGCCCAGAGCAGGAGAAGGGAGAAGTCATGGGGGCCTCTGAGGGGAAGACAGCAGCTGGACTCACCAGTTAGCTTCTGAACCCAGAGAGGTCTTGGAGTGGCCTCTGGCTCCGCCTCAACTTCCCTCTCCAGAAGTGTTTTGTTTGGCAGTGAAAAAAGTAGCTTTAATTACAGCTGTGTGTGCCAGGAGGTGCCCACTCCAGCCTCATTGTGTAACCGGTGGTGAGGAAGCATGCTATGAAGCATGCTCGGGTGAACTTTGCTCTATATTTCACTGGATTATAACACCGAACTCTTATTAACACGCTCTTGGCGTCCTGGCCGCCCGCCTGTGTAGCTCAGTCAGGCTGCAGCTCTGCGTCCTCCCAGCCTGCAGGCCGCTAGCTCAACCACCAACTCCACTAGGGCAAGGATTTGTCCGGGGCCCCTTTGTGTGACCCCCAGTGGGCCTGGTAATTTCGTAGAATGAAGGAAACATGAAGTGCTGAAGCTCATTTGTGACTTTAGAAAAATTCTGATGGATAAAGCAGATAGCTGCTGCCGGTCTGAGGCTTCGCTCATTTGTCTGGCACTCTTCTGTTCCCTACAGTACCTGTCTCACAATGCAGTCAAATGTCACCAGATTCATCCATATGGGAAAAAGGCCAAAAAGCATCCGTGAAAACCTAAACTGGCCCATTCAGGACAGGCGGTTCCACGTGTTTTCTGCCATGGTGGTTTTCTTTCCTATGGGCAGATGGACTTCAGGAGACGAGAGTGCATGCTTTTCAGCAGCACGGTCTCTTGGCACCATGCAGACCTGATTTCAGATCCTGATACTGCCGCCTTTTTTTTTTTTTTTAGAAGAGTTTTTTTTTAGAAGAGTAGAAGAGTTTTCTTGAATTACAGTTTTTAATATATTTTTAAATATTTTTAATATTAATTTAATATTTAGTATTTTAATAATATTTAATTTGGAAATATCCAAATTGTGTTGCTTTGTTTTTTGTCTTCTGGGACTTGAATGTATGTTAGGCCCTCACTATCATTTCCTCTTGCATTCTTTTTATCTTTTCCACCAATTATTTAAAAAAGTTTCCTCTTTTTCACCCTCAGTTTCCTTCAAAGCATAATGTCTTGTGTTTATTCATTGTGTTGCTTTTAGTTTGTCTTCTTTTCTGAAATATTTCCTTTATGTAATTTTTCCTAAGTTCTGTGACCTGTGATTTGGATTATGCTCTTTTTTCCTGATATTCTTTATTACTCCTATTTTGTGGTTAGATTTTTTTTGGCAAAATTATTTTATTGGCTTATACATGTTACTCTGCTCCTCACTCTTTTTTTCTTTTTTTTTCTTTTTTTTTTTTTTTTTTGAGACGGAGTCTCGCTCTGTCGCCCAGGCTGGAGTGCAGTGGCCAGATCTCAGCTCACTGCAAGCTCCGCCTCCCGGGTTTACGCTATTCTCCTGCCTCAGCCTCCAAGTAATAGCTGGGATTACAGGCGCCCGCCACCTCGCCCGGCTAGTTTTTTGTATTTTTTAGTAGAGACGGGGTTTCACTGTGTTAGCCAGGATGGTCTCGATCTCCTGACCTTGTGATCCACCCGTCTCGGCCTCCCAAAGTGCTGGGATTACAGGCTTGAGCCACCGCGCCCGGCCCTTCACTCTTTTTTTCTTAGGATAATTGTGTGTGGGATTCAACCATACTTCTTTTTAGTTACCTACTGTGACTTGACATTGGATTCCTGGGCTTTGCGGGCTTGGAGGGCGGAGCTGGGGGCTCCAGACAGCATTTGCAGTTTCATGGTTCTACAGCTCCCTCTTCATTGTTTTTGTGAAGTATTAAAATATTGGCCTTGTTAGGTGAGGCACGGTGGATCACGCCTGTAATCCCAGCACTTTGGGAGGCTGAGGTGGGTGGATCACAAGGTCAAGAGATCGAAACCATCCTGGCCAACATGGTGAAACCCCGTCTCCACTAAAAATACAAAAAATTAGCTGAGTATGGTGGTGTGCACCTGAGGTCCCAGGTATTCGGGAGGCTGAGGCAGGAGGAGCTCTTGAACCCCAGAGGCAGAGGTTGTAATGAGCCGAGATCGCACCACTGTACTCCAGCCTGGTGACAGAGCAATATCTGTCTAAAACAAACAAACAAACAAAAAATTGGCCTCATCTTTAGATTTTTGGCTCTTTTTTCCTCCTTTGTGGTTATCCTGTGAGGGGCTGCTGGGGTGGCCTGTGAGGTCCTCCCGTCCTCCAGTGCTTGCCTCTTCTTCCCGCACAGGTTCTGGTGCCCCGTGTGCCTGTAGCTGCTTCAGGGTTGCCCCATCCGCTTGTGTGGGGGGTGTGGACAGACCTCATGGGTATGTTTGTTTTTGGTAGACAATGTCTGTAGTTGGGTTTTTTATTCTCCGAGTTGCTCTGTTTGTATCAGAGGGAATTTGGAGAGGTTTAAAAACCATGGCCCATTATATAGGTTTCCAATTCTGTCTTCAGGATTTGAAACAGTACATTTTCCATTAAAATTACTTGGTTAAAAAATAATTTATTGAGATCAAAAACAACCTCAAATTAGCCATTGTAAGGTGAACAAGTCAGTGGCATTCAGCGCCTTCACAGTGCTGTGCAAGCACCGTCCACTGCGTTCCCGAACGTCTCCCTCATCCACAGTGAACCCTGCAGGCAGGAAGCAGCTGCTTCCACGCACTTCTCCCGAGCCCCTGGCAGGATTGTTCTGTCTAGCACATGTATTTTTAAGTTAAGTGGAGTTAAATTTTATTTTCATAGGAGTAGCTCTTAATGGTCTGTACATCTGGAAGAATCAGGATGTATCTACAGATACATGCACTGGTAGGCCGGGCGTGGTGGCTTACACCTGTAATCCCAGCCCTTTGGGAAGCTGAGGCAGGAGGTTCACTTGAGACCAGAAGTTTGAGACCAGCCTGGGCCACGTAGCAAGACCCCTATCTGTACAAAAAATTTAAAAATTAGCTGGTTGTGGTGGTGCATGCCTGTAGTTCCAGCTACTCAGAGGGCTGACGTGGGAGTTCAAGGTAACAGAGGCTATGATTGCGCCACTGCACTCTAGCCTGGGAAACAGAGCAAGACCCTGTCTCCAAAAAAACCTCCAAAACAACACACTGATGAAAGTGTAGTCACAGAAGTTATATATCCAACAAAACCAGCTTGTGCCCACAGGCATGTTTTATGGGCTTTAAAGCACAGCTGCCTCTTACTCCGTGACGACATATTTCTTTTTTTTTTTTTGAGACAGGGTTTCGCTCCCTCACCCAGGCTGGAGTGCAGTGGCTGATCTCGGCTCGCTGCACGTTCTGCTTCCTGGGCTCAAGTGATTCTCCAAACCCAACCTCCCGAGTAGCTGGAACTACAGGCATACACAGTCATGCCTGGCTAACTTTTGTATGTTTGGTAGAGATGGGGCTTCGCCACGTTGCCCAGGCTGGTCTTGAAGTCCTGACCTCAAAGCGATCGGCACACCTCAGCCTTGCAAAGTGCTGGGATTACAGGGATGAGCCACCATGCCCAGCTCATGAGTACGTATTTCAGTGTACACAAATGACTTCTCTCATCATTTGAGTTGTCAAGTTTCTCCTAAGACAGCATACTCTTAGCACTGCTCAGCCAGGGCAAGGGTTTCCAAACTGCTGGAAGTCACAGGCTATACTCATTTTCATCCTAAAATCTGTTTATTGAAAGAATATACAGAGATGCCCTATTTCAAAATCTTTGAGATATTTTTATTGTAGTAAAATGTATGTAAATATGGTTTTCCATTCTAATTACTCTTTAGCATACCATTCAATGACATTAATTATAGTCACAATGTTGTACAATCATCAGCACTATATATCTCCAAAATGTTTGTTCCTACAAACAAGAGCTCTACCTATTAAGCAAGAATTCCCTGTTCCCTGCTTCCCATGAAATCACAGAATATTTGAAATTAAAAAGATATATATTAGGCCAGGTGTGGTGGCTCACACCTGTAATCCCAGCACTTTGGGAGGCTGAGGTGGGTTGATCACTTGAGGTCAGGAGTTTGAGACCAGCCTGACCCACATGGAGAAACCCCATCTCTATTAAAAATACAAAAAAAAATTAGCTGTATGCCTGTCATCCCAGCTATTTCGGAGGCTGAGGCAGGAGAATTGCTTGAACCTGGGAGGTGGAGGTTGCAGTGAGCTGAGATTGCACCACTGCATTCCAGCCTGGCAACAGAACGAGGCTCCATCTTAAAAAAAAAAAAAAAAAAAAAATATATATATATATATATATATGTACACACACACATATATATGTGTGTGTGTGTTTAAAACCTAAGATACGGTAAATATAGGACAAAAGGCAATAAAATGCAGAAATCATAGTAATTATGGATAACTTGTCAGAAATAATCATAAGACAATATTAAGTAGGGGTTGTCCTAAGCTTTTTTCCCCCTTATCTGGAGCAAAATAAAACAGTAGAAAGCATTTTGCCTTTAGGTGGCAACATTCAGACCCCTTTATGCTCTGTTATATACTCTGTTCTTTTTTTTCTTGAGACGGCCAGGCTCAGTTGCCCAGGCTGGAGTGCAGTGGCACGATCTTGCCTCACTGCAACCTCTGCCTCCCAGGTTCAAGCAATTCTTGTGCTTTAGCCTTTCCAGTAGCTGGGATTACAAACATGTGCCACCACGCCTGGCTAATTTTTTTTTTTTTTTTGTATTTTTAGTAGTGATGGGGTTTCCCTATATTGGCCAGGCTCGTCTCGAACTCCTGGTCTCAAATGATCTACCCACTTTGGCTTCCTAAAGTGCTGGGATTACAGGCATGAGCCACTGCACCCAGCCTATACTCTGTTCTTGATTTCATTTGGGAAAACCTATGTTGGCAAGAATGAGAAGGAATTAATTCAGGGCGGCGAGAAGAGGAAGGTGCTGGATTCAGAGCAAGCTTTTCACAAACTGGAGAACTATGGAAGAAACCGCCGCCTTCACACAATCACCAGACAAGCTTGGGTGCAAGTCGGGGCCCCACCACGGAATGGCTCCATGGCCTGAGCAGCTCCTGTCGCTTCTCCCTGCTTGGGTTTCTGATCGGTTGGACAGGGACAGTGGCACGTAGGCTGGCAAGTGCTCGCAAAGGCCTGTCGGGAAGAGTGAAGACCGAGTCACTGTCAACAAGTGAAAAATTGCTGTTTCCTGCACACAAATTAACTTCCCTTTGTGAAATGCCCCAGGGCACTTGGTTGGAAGATCCCTGCGCTTCCTACACCAGCCCTGGCATCGGGAGTACCTGCCTGTCTAGGCTGGCACCGGCGGACTTTCCTCCACCCACCCGCCCTGTGCTCATCTCTGCCCTCAGGTGTGGGGAGACTGGGTGAGGCGTTTACGAGTGGGTGCTTCTCTCCCAGGGGAAATGGACTGCCCAGCTTCCTAGTTCCTGGGGAGAAATCGTCATTGTCCTCCTTCATCTCTTCCCGGGGTCATTAACCCTGGTGCCAGGAAGCGCCCTGTGTGTTAGGATTTCACTGTCTGGATTTTACCGCTCCGAGAAAATCCCTCTTAGAGTGTGCCTCCACGGTGAGCCTGCCTGTGAGGGACTTGGAAATAGTACAGGACTCCTCATAGCCCAGTGGGGTTGAGGGGGCGTATGTACAATTGATTCAGCTTTCCCAGAGGGCAATTTGGAAAATATCAAAACCTAAAATATGCACACCCTTTGATTCAGAAATCCCACTTGTGCTAATCTATCTTGAAAAAAATCAGTATGACTATATAAACCTCCACAGAAAAGATGTTTATGAAGCATTGTTTATAAAAAAAAGGAAAAATGTTCATCTTCAGGGGAATGGTGACATGAATTGCAGTCGCTGCACTGGATGGAATAGAGTGCAGCTGTTAAGAGTAAGGTACTGATGGCAAAAGATGTATATGAGGCCGGGCGCGGTGGCTCAACCCTGTAATCCCAGCACTTTGGGAGGCCGAGGCGGGTGGATCACGAGGTCAGGAGATCGAGACCATCCTGGCTAACATGGTGAAACCCCGTCTCTACTAAAAATACAAAAAACTAGCCGGGCGTGGTGGCGGGCGCCTGTAGTCCCAGCTACTCGGAGGCTGAGGCAGGAGAATGGCATAAACCCGGGAGGCGGAGCTTGCAGTGAGCCGAGATCGCGCCACTGCACTCCAGCCTGGGTGACACAGCGAGACTCCGTCTCAAAAAAAAAAAAAAAAAAAAAGATGTATATGAGACTTTTTATATTGAAAGAGCAAGCAAAAGAATAAGCTATAAAACCATTTTTAAAAAGTACTGTGCGAGACGGGCTGATCACCTGAGATCAGGAGTTTGAGACCAGCCTGACCAATACGGTGAAACCCTGTCTACTAAAAATGCAAAAATTAGCTGGGAGTGGTGGCGTGCACCTGTAATCCCAGCTACTTGGGAGGCTAAGACAACAGAATTGCTTGAACCCGGGAGGCAGAGGTTGCAGTGAGCCGAGATTGTGCCTTTGCACTCCAGGCTGAGTGACAGAGCAAGACTCCGTCTCAGAAAAAAAAAAAAAAAAAAAAAGCACTCTATACACGTGTATAAGACTTGAAATTGTTAGATGAGTAAATTAGAAATAAGGTGGGATTAGACAAGATGTCACTGCCACTTCACTTTCTTGTCCCCTACGGCCTCCTCTAGGACAATTCATCCTTCCTTGATTTTCCTGGCCAAAGTAACATGCAAGCCATCCCATTTTTTTCTTTTCTCCTTCCCGTCTTTCCTTTTCTCCTTCCCTTCTTTCCTTTTCCTCCCTTCCCTCCTCCATCCCTGCCCTTCCTCCCTCTTTCTTTCTTTCACTTTGTTTTTTAGAGTAACGGTTTTAGGTTCACAGCAAAATTGAGCAGAAGGTGCAGAGAGACGGAGTTCCCATACACCTCCTATCCCCACACACGTTCAGCCTCCCCATCCATCAGCATCGCCTACAGAATGGTGCATTTGTTAAAATGAGACACATTATTAACACCCAGAGTTCATAGTTTTCATTAGGCTTTACTGTTGGTGTTGTAATGCATCCACTATTACAGGATCATATAGAATAGTTTCACTGCCCTAAAAAACCCTCCATGCTCCGCCTATTCTTCCCTCCCCCGAGCCCCTGGCAACCACTGAGCTTTTTTTTGTTTGTTTTTGTTTTTGTGTATTTTGAGACGGAGTCTAGCACTGTCGCCCAGGCTGGAGTGCAGTGGCACGATCTCCACTCACTGCAAGCTCCGCCTTGCGGGTTCACGCCATTCTCCGGCCTCAGCCTCTCGCTGGGACTACAGGCGCCGCCACTGCGCCGCCTGGCTAATTTTTTTTGTATTTTTACTGGAGACGGGGTTTCACTGTGTTAGCCAGGATGGTCTGGGATCTCCTGACCTCGTGATCCGCCCGCCTCGGCCTCCCAAAGTGCTGGGATTACAGGCGTGAGCCACCGCGCCCGGCCAACCACTGATCTTTTTGCTGTCTCCATAGTTTTGCCTTTTCCAGAATATCATGGAGTTGGAATCATACGGTGTGTAGCTTTTCAAATTGGCTTCTTTCACCCAGCAACATGCATTTAAGGTTCATCTGTATCTTCTCATGCCTTGATAGCTCATTTCCTTTAAGTGCTGGATAGTATTCCATTGTCTGGATGTACCACAGTTTATTTATTCACCTACTAAAGGACATCTTGGTTGCTTCTAAGTGTTGGCAGTTAGAATGAACCTGCTCTAAACACTGGTGTGAAAGTTTTTATGTGAAAACAAGTTTTCAGCTCCTTCGGTGCACACCAAGGGGCATGATTGCTGGACGGTACGGTGAGAGTACATTTAGATTTGTAGGAAACTGCCAAGCTGTCCTCCACAGCAGATGCACCATTTTGCATTTCCACCAGCCATGCATGAGAGTTCCTGTTGCTCCACATCCTGGTCAGCACTTGCTGTAGTCAGTGTTGTTTGTCCATTCTAACAGATGTGTAGAGGTGTCTCGTTATTGTTTTTTTGAGATGGAGTCTCACTCCGTCACCCAGGCTAAAGTGCAGTGGCGTGATCTTGGCTCACTGCAACCTCTGTCTCCCAGGTTCCAGCGATTCTCCTGCCTCCGCCTCTTGACTAGCTGGGATTACAGGCCTGCGCCACCACACGCGGCTAATTTTTGTATTTTTAATAGAGACAGGGTTTCACCATGTTGGCCAGGCTGGTCTCAAACTCCTGATCCTCCTGCCTCAGCCTCCCAAAGTGCTGGGATTACAGGCGGAAGCCTTGTTTCTGGCTTTGTCTGGTTGTTAATCTGCGTTTCCCTGAGGATATATGATGTGGAGCGTCTTTTTATATGTTTATTTGCCATCTGTATCTCTTCTTGTGAGTCCAGTTTCTATTTTTTAACAGACGTTCCCCAGATTACCATATTATTATATTTCAAAAGAGCATTATTATTATTATTTTTTTTTTGAGACGGAGTTTTGCTCTTGTTGCCCAGGCTGGAGTGCAGTGGTGTGATCTCGGCTCACCGCAACCTCTGCCTCCTGGGTTCAAGCAATTCTCCTTCCTCAGCCTCCTGAGTAGCTTGGATTACAGGCATGCACCACCACGCCTGGCTAATTTTGCATTTTTAGTAGAGACAGGATTTCTCCATGTTGGTCAGGCTGGTCTTTAACTCCCAGCCTCAGGTGATCTGCCCACCTTAGCCTCCCAAAATGCTACGATTACAGGTGTGAGCCACCGCGCCCAGCCAAAAGAGCATTTCTAACTAAAATATGTGTAATTCAGAATTAGTTTACCCCCAAAATCAGTATTGTATATAGTATTTAGATTCTTAGATTAGCCAACAAAATTCTGCCTCAAACATTTCTCCCATAAATTAAAATACTAGTAATTTAATGAACCAAATCAAAACTGAGACTCTAATCCTACCTTCTTGAGTGCTGCTGTTTGCGGGAAAGCACTCATTCATTCAGTAACTGTTTATAGAGTGCTCACTCAGCCTGGGTCTGCTGATGTCTTTTTAATAGAAGCCTTTGCCCCCCACTACCCCCAGAAAAAATACCATCTGTTTGTGGCCAGGTGAGGGTAAGGTTTGGAGGGTACGGAATGGAAGGGTTGCTGGAGCCTGTCTGCATATCCTGTGTGGATTAGGGAGCATCTGGAGTAGCCGCCTTTTGTCCCAGCGGTGGGTGGCAGCTGCAGGGCTCAGGTGGTATCTGTGGAGGGCCTGTTGCCCAGTCCCAGGCCAGGAGTGCCTCATGGCTCAGCTTCAGTGCTTGGCATGGCCGACAGTGAATGATCTGGACCTCCTGAGGGCAGGCAGGCTGCTCTGGTGTGGAGCCACGTGTTTTGCAGAAAGTGCTTTAAGGTGTAAAATGAGAATTTCCATGGAAGAAAAGGGGCACTTGGACCTGGATCCTGGCTGAGAGATTTCCTGGGTGAGCGGAGAGTTTGAAAGTGGTGACACAGAACTGGGTCCAGAGTGAAGTAATGGGATAGAAGTTGTTCCCCCCCTCCCCGCCCCCGACTTTGGGAGTGGCTTTGTTTTGTCATGGAGCACACCTGGTTTGGCAACGTCCTACTCAAGCAGTGAGGCCTGACAGGACATGACTGAAGTTTGGCTGTGTTTGGGCGTGTGGCACAAGGACAAACTGCTCTGATCCCCAGCAGTGAGTCAGGGACAGGAGCAGAATCCCGGTCACGTCCTGCCCTGAGCCAGGCTTGCCGGCCCTGGCAGCCTCGCCTGCTGTTACATAAACAGCAGGCCGTGAATTCCAGGCGTCAGCACCCCGCTGCGTCCAGAGGGCTCACTCCTGCAGCTTCCCTTTCCAAAGCAGCATTATTTAAAAGTTGCTTTCTCCAAGAAAATGGTATTTCCATATTTGTTAATGGAAATAGAGCAGTTAAGCGATTACTGAGGCATTGTTTCCCTCCTAACATGGAGTGTTCTCAGTTTGGAGTCATTTTGTTTTTCTTTTTGATTGAATGATGGTGATTTTTTTTTTTTTTTTTTTAAGAAACAGGGGCCTTGCTCTGTCCCCCAGGCTGGAATGTGGTGGCACAGTCATGGCTCACAGCAGCCTTGAACCCCTGGGCTCAACCAATCCTCCCACCTCAGCCTCTTGAGTAGCTGCAGCTACAGGCCTGTGCCACCATGCTTGGCTACTTTTAATTTGTTTTTGTAGAGATGGAGTCTCACCATCTTGCCCAGGCTGGTCTGGAACTCATGGCCTCAGGTGATCCTTGTTCCCTAGCCTCCCAGAGTGCTAGCATTACAGGCATGATCCACTGTGCCCGGCCCATCCTTAGTTTTCAACATAGCTATCAGAAAAGCAGTCAGCAAGAACCAGTTGAAAGCTGATCCCTACTCTGAGAAAGAAAGGCTCACATTGGAAGTCTGCACTCCTTAGTTAGAACCAAGACTTGCTTTTTCTGGTGACAGGAAATGCTTTTTATTGCAGATCTCTCAAAGGCCTTGGTTCTGACCGAAATCGGCCCCAAGCGTGACCCTGCGACCCTGAAACTGTTCCTGAGTAACATGGAGCGGCTGCTGCACGCCAAGGCACATGGGTAGGAGGTTCAGCTCGGGGAACACCCTGCAGCCAGAGGAGGAAGAACGGAACACGGGCTTGCTAAAACTCCCCTGGGATTTGAGGAGGAAGCCTGGCGTGGAAGGAGTAGGAGGGGCACGTGAACACCAGACTCAGGGAAGCCCTGTGAGGGGCCCGCCTGCAGTACATGCTCCTAGAGCCAGGTCTCTGGAGATGGCTGGGCACCTGTGTCCCTTCTGATCAGAATCCATGGAACTGACCTCATGCTGCTCAACCAGTGAATGGTGCGAGTACTCAGAGTCCTTCCCAAGTGGGCCTGGTGTCAGACAGGTTTATCAAAGCCCAGGGAATCCTCTTTGTCTCTTGCCTTCCCAGCAGGGCTGTGCTGTGACCCCTAGCCACATGAGGCCGCTGACACTTCATGTCACGTTCATTAGAGGAGGAGTCACTTCCCTGGTTGCTGCATCTCAGCTGCTCAGTAGCTCGGTCAGCTGGGAGCTGTCACTGCACAGAGCATTTGCGTCTGGCAGAGGCCTGTTGGTCGGTGGCTCCGGGCCCTACATTCGGCCTCCAGAGCTTTGGCGGAAGTGCTGTGCTTCATTTTTCACTAGGGAACGTGCCCAGCCAGGGTACCTGGCTGAAGTCAGCTTGCATACCACTTTCTAGAAAAGGCTCCACTCCCGCCTGCATCTGTCCTCCCCTCCCTCTCTCCAGGGTCCGAGTGATTGGAAGCTCCACATTGGCACTCTGCCACCTGGCCTCGGGAGCCGCGGATGCCTATTACCAGTTCGGTCTGCACTGCTGGGACCTGGCGGCTGCCACAGTCATCATCAGGGAAGCAGGCGGCATCGTGATAGACACTTCGGGTGAGCTCTCCTGTCCCTGAAATGCAGCGACAGAAACGACTGAGAGACACTGTGGGTGGGGTACTTCCTGAGGTCCCCACCAACTGAATTTCCCACTTTCCCCAGAGTTTGTTTTTTTTTGAGACGGAGTCTTGCTGTCACCCAGGATGGAGTGCAGTGGTATGATCTCAGCTCACTGCAACCATCCACCTCACGGGTTCAAGCAATTCTCCTGCCTCAGCCTCCCGAGTAGCTGCGATTACAGGTGCGTGCCACTGTGCCTGGCTAATTTTTGTATTTTTAGTACAACGGGGTTTCACCATGTTGGCCAGGCTGGTCTCAAACTCCTGATTTTGTGGTCTTGACCTCCCAAAGTGCTGGGATTACAGGCGTAAGCCACCATGCCCGGCCACAGTTTCTGTTGTTGAGAGCGTGTGAGGGTGCCACGATGGCAGTGGCCTGCACCAGCCTGGCCTCCTTCCTGCCATCCCTTGCCACCATAGGATCAGGATTTCTTCACCACATGGCAGCAGCACTGCCACTTCCCATTTACACGCCACTGACAGTTTTCTTTTGAGACAGAGTCTCGCTCTGTTGCCCTGGCTTGAGTGCAGTGGCACCATCTCGGCTCACTGCAACCTTTGCCTCCCGGGTTCAAGTGATTCTCCTAGCTTAGCCTCCCAAGTAGCTGGGATTACAGGCACACACCACCAGGCCTGGGTAATTTTTGTAGTTTTAGTACAGGTGGGGTTTCACCATGTTGGTCAGGCTAGTCTCTAACTCCTGACCTCAAGCGATTCACCCATCTTGGCCTCCCAAAGTGCTGGGATTACAGGCCTAAGCCACCACGCCCAATGACAGTTTTCTAAGGGCTCCCACAAGAATCCAATGAGCTGACCAGAGCAGGTGTTGTGCTCCCTGAATTTCTGAGGTAGTTGCTTCTGCAAGGCCCCATAGCTTTGCATTGGGTCAGCACCAGCACAGAGCATGAGTGTCCGGTTGGGTTTTGGAGAATGATTCTGGAAGATGGCTGTTCCTTCTGCTTCACGGTCACTTGAGGCCCAGTGACTGAGCACCTGGGGGTGTATGTGAGCCCCTAACTCTGTGCTGCCTGCTACATCCATGTAGTTTCAGGCTGACCTTGCATCTAATGTTCATTCAGGAATAACAATCAGAAGCCAGGTGAATCCAACAGATCCCATTCTCACTGAGCTTTAGCAGTAACACTGGAGCTCGCTTGTATCTATTGGGCATGGACGGTAGATCTTTTGTAATTTGAATTCTACTTGTTTCCTATTTCTCCTTTGGAAAGGCTTGACGAACATATCAGCAAGATATAAAAATGAAAATGTCTCAGCCATTGGCAGCAGGACTAGGCAGGCCCATTCCACTTTTTTTTTTTTTTTAAAGACAAGTCTTACTGTGTTGCCCGGGCTGGAGTGCAATGGCACGGTCTTGGCTCACTGCAACCTCTGCCTCCCAGCTTCAAGTGATTCTCCTGCCTCAGCCTCCCGGGTAGCTGGAACTACAGGCGCGTGCCACCACACCTAGCTAATTTTTTGTATTTTTATTAGAGACAGGGTTTCAGTGTCAGCCAGGATGCTCTTTATCTCCTGACCTCATGATCCACCTGCCTCGGTCTCCCAAAGTGCTGGGATTACAGGTGTGAGCCACCGTGCCTGGCCTCATTCCACAATTTTTTTTTTTTGAGATGGAGTCTCGCTCTGTCACCCAGGCTGGAGTGCAGTGGCACAATCTCGGCTCACTGCAAGCTCCGCCTCCTGGGTTCATGCCATTCTCCTGCCTCAGCCTCCTGAGTAGCTGGGACTATGGGCGCCCGCCACCGCACCCGGCTATTTTTTTTGTATTTTTAGTAGAGACAGGGTTTCACCTTGTTAGCCAGGATGATCTCGATCTCCTGACCTTGTGATCTGCCCGTCTTGGCCTCCCAAAGTGCTGGGATTACAGGTGTGAGCCACCGTGCCTGGGCTTTTTTTTTTTTTTTTGACACAGAGTTTCACTCTTGTCGCCCAGGCTGGAGTGCAATGGTGTGATCTCAGCTCACTGCAACCTCCGCCTTCCGGGTTCAAGTGATTCTCCTGCCTCAGCCTCCTGAATAGCTGAGACTACAGGCGTGTACCACCACACCCAGCTAATTTTGTTTTTTTAGTAGAGACGGGGTTTTGCCATGTTGGTCAGGCTGGTCTCGAACTCCTGACCTCAGGTGATCCACCCGCCTTGGCCTCCCAAAGTGCTGGGATTACAGGTGTGAACCACCATGCCCAGCCTCCATTCCACATTTTAAAGCCCCCATCACTCTGATTTTACCACTAGAGCACCTGAAGGCTCATGTATGTGCAAGCTGGAGATACACTGTATGTATCTCCAGCCCATGCAGCCAGACCTGTTTCATATCCCTCAGGAAGATGCAGGGCTTTATCGTCTTACCTCAGCTTCTTAGGGTGTGGGTCCCACAGCAGCGGTGCACCCCCAGGAGCTTGTGGGCAGGTAGCCTCAGCCCCACCCAGACCTGCTGAGGCAGAGCCTTGGTTTCACGAGCCCCTGGCTGACCCCTGTGCATAGTCAAGTTTGAGAAGGGCAGCTCCCCTGTTCGGGTCTAGCCCATCACTTGCATTTCTTAGGACTTTTATGGTCTCCATCTCTAAGGCAGTGGCAGCTTCCGAGCTGCCCTCTGTTCTATATAGTCCTGGACTGTATTCACACCGGGGTGGGGCGGGAGGGGCTCCATCCCTCTATTCTTTGCCGGATTCACTCCTAGACCACCTGTTTAATATGAGTGTTGGGGCTTGGGCACGGTTCCGTGTGCCATTTCCTGTGCTGTGTGCATGTGGGGTAAGTTATCATACAATGGTGTTCAACCCTCTCTGGTAACCCGGATGCCTGGCTCTGTCTCTGTCCCCAGGTGGACCCCTCGACCTCATGGCTTGCAGAGTGGTTGCTGCCAGCACCCGGGAGATGGCAATGCTCATAGCTCAGGCCTTACAGACGATTAACTATGGGCGGGATGATGAGAAGTGACCGTGGCTGAGGCAAAGCTGCTCTCGAGGCCTCCCTGGGCTGCTGCGGGCTCCTGGGGAGGTGGCCCTCCTGGCCCACGCTCCACGCCAGTGGCTCACACTCTGCTCCTGGCTACCCCAGAGGGAGCTGTCACGCTACAGTGAGTGGCTGGCCTTTTAAATCCACGTCTCTCTCACCAGGATTTGGTGTTTAGCTGTTTCTCTCTTTAATCTCACGTAGCCTTTTTCAGGTTAGTACGTGTTCCTCTGTCAGGGCCAAAACCCAGATCTCCTGTGAAATACGTATTGATAATCCAATCTTGATTTTTCCCCCCAGAATATAAATCTCAGGTAATAAGGCTTTAGAACTGCTGATAAAGCGGATCGTTCTCAGGCCCTCCCCCCAGGGTACTTCAGAATGCAATAAATCAAAATAATGGCGCTATGTGTATCTGTTTCCTATATAAGCGTGTCGCCTGATTCCCAAACAACTCTGGCTCTCATCCACTGCTGTGGATCTGTGCTCTCAGGAAGCTTTGCGAATGAAACCCAAAGTCCAGTGTGTGCCGACTGCTGCCTCTGATGAACACCCTGAAGGTGACCCCAGTAATATCATGTGAGTGTTCAGAACCCAAGACATGGGACAGACAGAAGGAAACTAATCTCTGAAAGCTGCTGTTTCTGTGATCAGCTTTTTTTATTTTTGTTTGAGTCGGGGTCTTGCTCTATCTCCCAGCCTGGAGTGCAGTGGTGTGATTACAGCTCACTGTAGTCTTGACCTCAGGACTCAAGCGATCCCCCTGCCTTAGCCTTCTGAGTTGGGACCACAGGCATGCACTACCATGCCAGGCTAAGTTTTAAAAAGTTTTCAGTAGAGATGGGGTCTCACTGTGTTGCCCAGGCTGGTCTCAAGCTCTTGGGCTCAAGTGATCCTCTCACCTCAGCCTTCCAAAGTGCTGGGATTGAATCACCACACCTGGCCCACCTGTGATCAAAGAGGGTCTTACTTCTCTTTAGGAGGCAGAATTGTATGTCAGAGTAATTCTAATGAGGCTATTAACTGGCTGGCCAGCTATCTTTCCTGAGGTTTAAGAATTGAGAAAGTCTTGGCCAGGTGCAGTGGCTCACATCCGTAATTCCAGCACTTTGGGGGGCCGAGGTGGGTGGATCACTTGAGGCCAAGAGTTTGAGACCAGCCTGGACAACATAATGAAACCCTATCTCTACTAAAAATACAAAAATTAGCTGGGTGTGGTGGTGCATGCCTGTAATTCCAGCTACTTGGAAGGCTGAGGCCTGAGAATCATTTGAACCCAGGAGACAGAGGTTGCAGTGAGCTGAGATCGCACCACTGTACTCCAGCCTGGGTGACAGGAGAGACTGTCAAAAAAAAAAAAAAGATTAACTGAATTTAAAAAATAACACATTCCCAGAGGTTCACTGTAGGGTGAGCACTGTGTCCTGCCATGTTTGGAATCGTTCTGTCTTTGAAGAGGTGGAGTCTCTCCCCGGGCTGGCCTGGTGCCCTGGTCTTTCCAGCAACAGAGTTAGTTATAGTCATCTTTGAGACTGGCTTTTCTTTCATCTCTGGAGAGAGCTTGATTCGTCATCTTATTGCTTTGTCTGAACTAATTTTGTTTAGTAGGGCTTTTCAATGAATAGTGTGGCTCATGTTTCTCTAAATTGCTGATTATTCCTTTAGGCCTTCATTAGCCCATCTTAATTTTCTCAGAATATACTCAAAACAGATCTCAGTATCTATAAAGATGTGGAAGAAATTTCTTACATTCTCATGGATTTTGAGATGTCGTGCTTATTAGTCATGTAATGTCTTTTAGTTCTTAAGTGTTCTGTGGAAGTTTTCTTCAACAAAATAACTCTCCCAGCACTTCGGGAGGCTGAGGCAGGATTGAGGCCAGACCAGCCTGGGCAGCACAGCAAGACCCCATCTCTACAAAAAAACCCAAAAGTAGGTGGGTGTGGTGCCCAGGAAGGTTGAAGTGGGAGGCTCCTTTGAGCCCAGGAGTTTGAGGTTACAGTGAGCTATGATTGCACCCCTGCATTTCCAGCCTAAGCCACAGAATGAGACCCTGTCTCTACAATACAAGTTTTTAATTAGCCACGTGTGGTGGTGTGCGCCTGTAGTTGCAGATGCTTGGGAGGCTCAGGCAGGAAAATGGCTGGAACCCAGGAGGCTGAGGCTGCAGTGAGCCGTTATTGTGCCACTGCACTCCAGCCTGGGTGACAGAGCGAGACCCTGTCTCAACAAACAAAGAAAAAAACAAAAAGAACTGCCTCGCAGGAAAGGCCCTCCCGGCCCTTGTATCAGGACAGCAGGAGGCCCTAGGGGAGCTTGAGCTGATGACTCCTGCTTCTGCTTCTGCTCTGTCCAGAGTCTCAGGCTGCCTTTAGCAGCAAGTTTTCCACACAAGCGTCATCCCCGCGGCTTCAGGAGGAGCAGAGTGAACCTTGGAGAACAGGGAGGCACCCAAGGTGGGGACCTGTGGGCTTGCCTCATTCACGCCTGGACGAACCTCCCAGAAACAAGATGGGCTGCTCACCTCTGTGACCCTCAGAGTCGGCTCAACGGCTCGCCATGACGTTTGGAGCTCTTACAAAACGATGCTCACCTATCGCTGGGGATGACGTTCATTCTGAATCCCACTCACAGGCTTCAGGATACTTTCCCTCATTTTTTTCCCTTCATTTCAACAGTTTTCACTGAGTGTCTTGTGGACACGAGTCATCAAATGTTTTGGTGCCTTTATGATCCAGTCCCAGATAAAAAGTAACACATTTGTCCTAGTGCATCACTGTCGTCACTCAGACCGACCAGGAGTCAGGACGCAGATTCACGTTCAGGCAGCTGTGTGGCCTTGAGAGGGCCCTGTCACCTCTCTGTTGGTGTTGGGTGAAGTCTGTACTGGGGGCCTGGCTGCCTCCCTCACAGGGCTGGGAGGATGTCCCAGGACAACGCCTGGAGAGTACCATGAAACCAGTGACGGAGGCAGTCTCAGTTGGCGTGGAGATTTATTTTGCCAAGGTTGAGGATGCGCCTGGGAGAACAACACAAGCCACGGCAGGATCTGTGGTCTGCACTTTTTTCCAAAAACGATTTTGGGCACTTCAGTATTTACAGAGGAAAGAAAACAGAAGAGGGTACGGTCACATCCTTGATTGCAGCTCATTCATCCACATACTGAGCGTGAGGAGGGGAGAGGAACAGCTCATTCATCCACATACTGAGCGTGAGGAGGGGAGAGGAACAGCTCATTCATCCACATACTGAGCGTGAGGAGGGGAGAGGAACAGCTCATTCATCCACATACTGAGCGTGAGGAGGGGAGAGGAACAGTGGGTTACGTGGGGGAGATGGTATTTTTCTTCTCCTCTCATCCCTCACCAGGAAGATGAGCTGTTAATTTACAGTATCTGGGTGACAGAGGCCACCTGGGGAGACCCTGCCTTCTATCGCTAGCTGTTTTGTTGAGGAACAAAAGGCAGGCCAGTGTTCTGTGTGACTCAGCTTCCAAGCTTGCCTTTCCCCCTAGGCATAGTGAGTCCACGGGTCTCCAGATTTTCCTTTCCATACACAGCAACTGTGGAAAGCCGGGTTGGTTTTTTGTTGTTTTGTTTTTTACAGTTAAACATATTATTAAAGCATGAAAATACCATGATGTCTCCAATAACCCAATGTTACTGAAGAAAACTAGAAATACTTAGATTACACCCCAGCTTAGACAGACTTTGCCTGATTTATTGAGCCATTTACAATCAGTTCTATCATCCATACCCAAGACTTCAGGGCTAGAAAAATACATCCCATAGCTTTCCTAGTAGGAACCACATTCATCATTGCTTTTTTCCATGAAGGGAATGTATAAATACAGCAGCTTTTTGAAAACGTAAGCACAGGCCCAAATCAGTGGCCTAAAACTTGAGTGATCTGGGGAGGCACCATGCCATCTGAACCAGCGCTTTGTGTCTCCATCAGATGGTGGGACGTGCGGGGGCTATGCACGTCAGCACGGGGCCACTCAGCAGCGGGGTAAACTCTCTGTGCCCCTCTGTAATGAAATAAACTGCACTCCTGCCAGGACGGTGTGGAGCAAATGAAATAGCGTATGCACGTGACCGCATCAGACAGACAGACAAGAAGAGCAGAAAGACTGCAGAAGCCAGGACAGAGGACCCAGAGTCAAGGGCTTCTCACCCCAACTACTTCCTGCCTCTTTCTCTGCCCTGGACTTCCCAGTTTCAGCCCCACAAATTGTGTAGTAAGAGTCAAGTGATGTCCAAATCCTGGGCTGTTCTTTACATGCTCAGGCCCTGAACCTTCACTTAACGATGCCACTTCTGCAAGGATGCTCCCCAGCCAGCCAGGCACTGCACCTGATGTTCCCCACAATACGGTTTACTACTTGGATCACGATTAAGAGAAATGTTGAGATTTGACAGAAAAATTTTAAGTATGAGACACGAAAAAACAAAGGGAGGAAGAAATCTCAGTGACAGAGACCCTGATTTCAATCTTCCTCGATGTTCCCACTCCTTAGTGCAGGAAAATCTGAGACCTGAGATTACCCAGGATGAAAGCCATAGCATCTGAGCTAGGAAGCCAGCCAGTCCGAACCAGGCTGCTTAATTTTTAACAACCAATTGCTTACATTCCTATTTAAAAATCAAATTGAAAGCTCAAACTCCAAGTTGGCCTACTGTTGTTTTTCATTTCACATAAATGACAGAAAACCAAGAAGCCAGTTTAAACAGTATCTCCTGTTAGGAATATTAACATCAAAAACATTCAGAATAAATTAATTCCTCTGAGTTTGTTTACTCACCTGAAAAACGAGGGTAAGAGAATGACTGTCAGGGCTACATGTAATAATATGGTGAAGCCACCTGAATGTGTGTGACAGGGTAACAGTGACTGCTGTAGGATTGACTATATTGTTTTCCACTAAAATTCTATAATGAGAATTAGAAAAAGTTAATCAAAATAACTTCTGATTGACCTCAAATGCTTTAAGATATAAGCAGATTGTATAATCCCTAGCATAGCTGGTGGTTCTCCTCTCCCTTCTGGTCCACAGGCCCCCAAAGGCTCTGGCCCCTTTATGATGTGGTGAATGACTATAGGTCAGGTGTCTCACTTCTGGGATGAGCAGCACATTGATGGTACAAGACCATCTTGAGTTCCTTTCTCTTATCACTGGGATCTGTGGTCCCTTGTTCTGCCCTGAGAGCAGCAGACATGGGGCAGAGCTGACCTGTGTGGACACGTGGCATGAATGGAAATGAGCCTTTGTCATGTTAAACCAGAGATCTGAGGCTTATTACTGCAGCATAACACAGTCCCATCCTGACCGACCAACTTTTTATGAAGTCATACCTTCCCTGTAATGAGGCCATCGTATCTATAGTGGTGATTGTTCCATTAAGTTTATCAATATAAAGCCTACTGAATTATGAATTTATCAGTATGACTACTAAATTGTGGCCTAAAATCCATGAAATATGAAAAGACATGGGAACCAACTGAACCAGTAATAAAGATACTTCAATCCAAATCAAGTAGGGGAAGATAGTGCCTTCAACCTGATTGTAGGTGCAGAATTCTTTCTATCCAAATCTCACTACAAAATGTTAAAGTAGGTTACAAAAAACCATAATAATAAACCCAAGGATGAAGACTTTAAAATGCCATGGTCCACTGCTTTGTGAACTGAACTCTAAGCTGAAAGGCACAGTCCTGGTGTGCCCCACTGACATGGTACAAAAGCTAAAGTGAAAAAGAAGGCCGACCATGCTCACCTGCGTATACACAGAATCTCCTGCAAGAACTTAGCACTCACAGCACACATCTCAGTCTTTGCACTCCAACTGTGCTGTGGTCCCAACAGCATTTTGGCCCTCCCAAGAAGGTAAATTTGTTCTTCTTATTTGGCTAAATTAAATGATTTACCCTGGGTTAAGCAGAGAAATAAGTATTTCATATTGATAAAGTCAACTTCAGTGATAATACTTTCTAGTTATGTTTAGGAATAAATTTTATGATCGTTATGATAATCTGTGCAGGTTTACATTTAAGGTTCTTAAAACATTTAACAAAATCTTACATATTCCCCTTTTGATTTTCAATGTTTAATTGTGATTGAGAATTTTTCACAAACAGTATTTGAAAATCTGAAAGCTCAAATTACCATATGTGTAATGTTGGATTTACTAGCTTTATAAGGATTACTTCAGTACTTAGAAAAATTTTTTAGGCCGGGCACGGTGGCTCAAGCCTGTAATCCCAGCACTTTGGGAGGCCGAGACGGGCGGATCACGAGGTCAGGAGATCGAGACCATCCTGGCTAACACGGTGAAACCCCGTCTCTACTAAGAAATACAAAAAATAGCCGGGCGAGGTGGCGGGCGCCTGTAGTCCCAGCTACTCGGGAGGCTGAGGCCAGAGAATGGCGTGAACCCGGGAGGCGGAGCTTGCAGTGAGCTGAGATCCGGCCACTGCACTCCAGCCTGGGCTACAGAGCGAGACTCCGTCTCAAAAAAAAAAAAAAAAAAAAAAAAAAAATTTTAAAGTTTTAAGGCTGTTTAAATTAGGCCCCTTGAAAAATTTAAGAGAGTCAGATATTAAAAAAAACCTGTAAAGGTAATGTAACTCTATGGGAGCTAATAAGCCAAGTTTGTGAAGTGGAGGTAATTATCTGACGGCATTTTATTCAGGTCCTTGAGTATTAATTAAAAGCCATGTAAGTTGTTTCTGTGCACAAAACCTCGTTAGAATAAAAACAATCGAGTGGAAAGTTTGTTTTCCTTTTTTAAAATTGGTGTTTGCCTCAGTCCTTTTTACTTACAAGATGTTTTTAATGTCCTTAAATTTAACTCATCACATTAAAGTCATTATTGACCCTTTCTTGATGAGTCGAATGAAAGCAATGTGGGGGGTGACAGCGGAAGGTGGACTTTGGTTATCCTTGCTGGCTATCTCCTCTTGCTACTACAAACACAATAGTGATCACAAACCACATTCTAGACACTCCAAGGTGTCCTGGAAGAAATACAAAATCACACGATGTCCGACAGCCACTCCTTCTGCATTCTTTCTTACTCCAACTTCTCCTGAATCCAGGTATCAAATTATATTATTAATTTCCATTCCACGAAAGACAGGGATAATATTACATAGCTAGCATCCAATAAATGTCTGATTGTAAGTAAATCTGCCAGTAATTAAGGTGCTAATTATGTAAACAATTTCACATCAGTTCTCTTAGCCTCCTAATCATATATGGTTTTATCTCACTTAACCCAATCAAATCTTGGAAGATGTATTAGTCTTCCATCTCACCAAACAGCAGTATATTAAAGTATTACAATAACTGAATGACTGGTATTTTACCTTCCCAAAGGTACCTTACTCCCAAAGAGCAGAAAAGACAACTGCAGATAACAAAATACTGTCCTTGTAAAATAATGCTGAAGTCATATAATTAAGAGAATGTGTCCCTGGAAAAAAGAAAATTAACAAGCTAAACAAAATAAATAATACAAAGAATAATCATATTTACATAGTTTCAGGTTTTATTTTCATAATTATCTTCCTATAGAAGCAATACTCTGCATTTCCATAACAACACATTTAATACTCTACTCATCAGAGTTGGAAAAAATAGGAATAAAGCAGATTCCATACACGAATACCATACTCTGCATATGTACAAATAAATTCAATATATTAAATCTATTTTGTAGGTGGACTTCACTTACAACGTAACAGAATGTTGAATAGTAGATTCTGAGCATATTCATGCAGACTTCCACTTTGGTGAAAGCGATGACAGTGGAGTTTTGGAAGACAATTCTCGTAAACACCAAGTTTTACACTTTGGACTATGCTCTCAAGATAGAAACTTATGTGAGTGGAAAAAGAAAATGTATAAATGTGAACCAAATATTCTTTACCACATAGAATAACCCTGACAACAAAGAATATCCCCAAGTCCTGGTTATCCAGTCCTCAATGGGGGCAGGAAGGGTGAAGGAGGCTGCCCTTGGACACAGCCTTCTGTGTGGTTTAAAGCCCAGCTGCGCTGCTGCTACAGAATGCACTTCATCATCACCTTTTTAAAAAAAAGTTTTCAGTACATGAGACAACTTTTTTCCCCCAAGACTTTAAGGGTAATATGATCTATAAATAAATAGTCTACAATACCTTTAAAGTATTGCCAAATCTGTTTAAACAGATTACTGATTAGCTCAAATGAGCATTAATGTAAGACACCAGAAGTTTCTGATTGGATCTAAAGGATACAAGCTGCAATGATGGGATCTTTGAAACACTGCAATGTCCTTAAATGCAAATGTCTACACATAGCTTGTTCATAGTTAATCCCAATATCATTAATAAAAATGAGCTGCTACCTGAAGAACTATGCCAATAAATTAAGGAAGAAAAACATTAAATTTATTAGCGTTTTGTATCAGACCTAAAATAAAGACCGTATACCAACATTCACGCACCCAAGACCACCTCCCAAAGGAGGATGTTATTCTGTCTAAGCTCTCCCACAGAACTAATTGTGACTAAAATCACTTCTGATATTCCACCTTGGTGTTTTCAGAAAGTCTAGCAAAATCAAGCATCCTATACTTAAATAAGTTATGACTCTAAAGGAGACAGAGACGGGGCATGAATAAGCAGGAAATTTCTTCGGCAGCGTGTACCTGCAGAATGCACACTACTGGTGTTTGCAGCCTCTTTCCAATTAACAGATTATGAGATAGGTCTAAGCCACACAGGGTGATAAAGGAATGTTTCGAAAACAGCATTTTAGGAAATAACTACAAAGGATATCAATATATTAGCAGTGCGGTGTTTTAAATATGTCTTTCTAAAACGATTCTTCCCTTTCAGCTAAGTTTTCATAGTACATAGCATTTTCTTTTTCTTTTTTTTTTTTTTTTGAGACAGAGTCTCACTCTGTCGCCCAGCCTGCAGTGCAGCGAGTGGCATGATCTCGGCTCACTGCAAGCTCTGCCTCCCGGGTTTACGCCATTCTCCTGCCTCAGCCTCCCAAGTAGCTGGGACTACAGGTGCCCGCCACCATGCCCGGCTAATTTTTTTGGTATTTTTAGTAGAGACTAGGGGTTTCACCATGTTAGCCAGGATGGTCTCGATCTCCTGACCTCGTGATCTGCCGACCTCGTGATCTGCCAGCCTCGGCCTCCCAAAGTGCTGGGATTACAGGCATGAGCCACCGCGCCTGGCCTATATAGCATTTTCCATGTCAACTTAAGACGGAGTTACAATAAAACAAACCAAATTATTTTGGAGGGAAGAAATATATCTGTATTAGATTGATGGAAACATTACCTCATTCTTACAAGGTTAGAAAGATATTCGTAGGCTGGGTAAGGGGGCTTATGTCTACAATCCCAGCACTTTGGGAGGCCAAGACAGGCAGATGGCTTGAGCTTAGGAGTTTGAGAATAGCCTGTGCAACATGGAGCAACCCCATCTCTACAAAAAATAGCAAAAAAAAAATAAAAAAATAAAAAATAAAAAAATTAGCCTGGCATGGTGGTGCATGCCTGTAGTCCCAGCTACTCGGGACTGAGGTGGCAGAATCACCTGAGTCCAGGAGAGGCTGCAGGGAGCTGTGATCGCACCACTGCACTCCCGCCTGGGCAACAAAGTGAGACCCTTAAAAAAACAACAAAACCCCCGAAGGTATTCATTACCCATGAGCTCCTATTTGGTCAAGAACCAAGTAGATTTGAAGACAGTCACTGTATGTACTTTTTAGATAGAAGAAATACCCACACTTCAGAGAGGACTGAAGATATTTATAGAATCACTTTAATACGCTACCTTCAAAATTTTTCAAACTCATAATAAGAGCTTAAATCCATCTTTTATTGGGCTAAATAATATTGTAAGGCTCAAAATAACTTCCTGTCTCCATCTCATCTCTGAAAAGACTTGATAATTTAAATGTATCTAACATCATGGGGGTAAATTTCCTTTCCAAAACAAATTTTAAAATAATTTTTTATCAGTAAACATCACTTTTAGCAGCAATTATTAAGTAAAATGTAAAAAACAATTCACTAACAGTAACTTACAAGCGTCCAAGAGAGAAGAATACCTATGCTTATTACCCCTTTTGTTTAGAACATAATTTATGTATAATTTGGCTTGCAAATTTTTTCATCAACTATATTAAAACATAGTCCATTTTCTGTAAATTCCTGCTGGTGTCTTAGAAAAGCTCTTATGGAAAGAAAAAGATATGCTTCACAGGTAGTGGATACAATGAGTGATTTGGGGAGATGGTAACTAAAGATCCTAAGTCTTTATTAGGATCCAACATGACTGTAATGAAGTACGTATATCCCTAATCTATTCCCAAGTCCTTGAAATGGCATGTCAGGATTTTTACCTTTGTTTCCCTTTTCTTTTCAGCAAGCAAAATACTAGCATAGTCCTCCTGAGTATTCGTCTTCCTCTTCATCAGCAGCTGTGGCAGTGACACCATCAGGCTTGGCCTGTGGTGTTGCGGGTGATTTCTTCTTGATTCCCCCTCCTGGAACCACCAAACTCAGGCCCAGCTTAGCATACTGTCAACAACAGAGCATGTTCTTAAAAGCTGGATAACTAGAATCCCGACACGTTTTACTCAGCTCTAAAAAGACAGCCTGGCTCTCCGCCCTCATGACCACCAATTCTACCATTCAGATGGAAAACAAAACCCAGTAACGCTGTTCTCCAGATGCCTCATGGCCACGGTGGGGCAGGTACACAACTAGTAAAAGTATCAATTATAATTTCTTAATTAAAACAGGTACTTACAAATCCACTGAAAAAATAGAACAAATAGAAACTTATAGTCCTGGTTCACTTTACATGCAAGGCATCACGTGAGGATGTTTCTCACACACTGACTAATGTATTCCTCACAACAGTCCAGCAAGACAGGTACTAGGGGCTTCATTTTACAAATGAATTAACTGAGGTTTAGAGATAATTAGTGACCTGCAACACGTAGCTAGTCATCACGGATTCCCACAAGTCTACTGAATTACAAAGGCCACTACAGAATGGGTCTCTTTCAGACAGTCCGTCTAAAAGAAACGAGTAAAAGCAACCTATGCAGGACAACAGATAGAGGAAAAGTTGAGAAATAAGTTTGAATTTTAAAATATGTATATGGTCAACAGTTAAGACGGGTGAGTAAATGGCTATAAACCACACAACTACCATCTATTTTATCTAAATCTATGGTGAAATTCAATGCAAGTGGTCAGTTTCCTTATGAGTAGTAGTTTGAGAAGAAAAAAAGAGGTAGGAAAAAATCTCTTAAGTACACGGGTAAAAATCTCACTAGAAACCTTTCTTTCAAGAGAAAAGACGAAAGCTACGCAAACAGGTCCACTTACATCATTGTCCATGTACTTGAAAAGCGGTGAGTTGCAGACATCTGACACTTGATCTTGGTCCTGCTGGTCATAACCTTCAAGAAGCTGTTCCAGCGCAGCACAGTCTTCGCTGCCATTGAACCCGGGGATGCTGCAGTAAGCACAAATCACACGCCTTCACCTTCTCCTTAAAAGAACACAACTCAGGCAGGGATGATTCTGCCCCTGGCATGTGACAATGTCTGGAGACATTCTGGTACTTAAAAGTGTGGGAATGCTAGTGGCATCTAGAGGGCAGAGACCGGGGATCCCACTAACCAGCCTGCAGTGCACGGGACAGGCCCGACCACAAAGAATCATCCAGCCCAAATGTTAACAGTGTTGAGATTAAGACTGCTCATGTTAAACACTAAGAAAATCCCTCATTTTGATTTCTGTAACATACAATCTGAGAATTTTTTTCTCCTTTTTCTTATTCTTTTTTTCTTAGAAGGCAAATAAAGCAAAATGACTAAAATGACTAAAGTCATTCACTTCCATGGAGGTCCCCAAGAAAAAAATACAGGAAAGGAAACAAACAAACAAACAAACAAAAAACAAAACGTGTAAAATGCCCACTGTAAAAGATGAAATGGTAGACGAGCACTCCTAAGATGTAGAAATAACAGTCTCATGGCCAGGAACATTTGTCCTAGCAGCAATCTTAGTTGTAGAAACAGAAGTGCTAACACTGCAAGTCAAGAGGGCCCAGACAACGTCTTACCTATAGCTCTCCCGGACACATCTTTCTGCAGCTACATAGTCATTTCTGTGTAGATGAACTAAGACTTGAGCAATTGTTTTCTAAAACAAAAGAGAGGATCATGGTCAAATTTATATCTGTTTAATAAAGTCAGTATCCTGGCAGTATTAAAAACACCTGGAGTTTAACTTTCAGAGTCTGTGTTTGTATAAATAGAGATTTATAAATGCTATAGTAACTTCTACGGGACACCCGAGGGGAAATACCCTAGAAGAGTACTTTCCCAACTCTCATGTCCTGGGATTTGGCTGCTTGGGGCAAGTCTGGGATTCACCCATTTCTAACAAGTTCCAGGGGGCACTCTTACTACTGGTCTGGGGACCACACTTTGACACAAGCCTTAGCTCACAACCATGTTTTAAAGAGAATCTCTTTCAAATATCTACACAGATTCAAGCTTGAAAAGTGAATAAAAAAGAAGAGGGGGGTGACCATAATTCCACAATGATACTTAGAATCTTTAAAAAGAAACTAGGAAAAAGATGTATGAGTGAAAACTTCAGATAACAGAAACAATGATAGTATTGATAAGTCAACGATAAAAGCAGTAATAAGATCAAGGATATGACTGATAAATTATTGGCAAAATAGGTCTTTATGAAGTATTTTTCCATCTTTTTGATCTGTATTGTTTAGGTAACTTTTACTGATTTATCTTCAAATTCACAAAGTCTTCCTTCTGTCATCTCTGAGATTAAGCTTATCCAGTATTTTATTTCAATCATGTATTTTCCAGTCCTAAAATTCCCATTTAGTTCATTTTTATAGTTTCTATAAAAACATTTTTTCCTATAAAAAACAACAGGTCCTCTTTTCTATTCATTTCAATTGTCTTTATCTTTACCTCGTGAAGCAACTGTAAGTCTTTATGTGATAATGCCAAAAACCCTGGTCACTGCTGGGTTGCCATCAGTTGTCTTTTCTCCTGAAAACTGGTCATATTTCCAGGTTCTTACATGTTAATTCTGGACTGTACTGTGAATGTGATGCTGCACGGCCTCTGTTTAATTTTCAGGAGAGTATGGATGTTTTCAGCAGGCAATCACCCCAGTTAGGTTCAGACTACATGTGGTGCCTTGTTTTTGGTGGATGGAAGTTCTACACTCAGTTCAAATCCTTTGCTATGTGGCCTTGGGCCTGTTCCATGCATAAGCCCTTCAGAGGGCAGGGCGACACTTCGACGGTGATGAGATCTTAGCTCTCCAACCTCTGCACTGCACTGCTACTTTGGTGCCTGTCTCAGTACAGCTGAAGAGTAAGCCCAAGACCTGTGTGGGCCACATCCACACTCTGGGGACTCCGTTTCCAGCTCTCTCCTTTCTGGAATTTTCTCCTTTCTCTCTAGCTCATTTTCCTAGTTCCTCTGGCAAAAGAGACTGGGGTCCTTGTGGCGTTTTATCAACCTGAGCCATCATCACAGTGCAGCTCCATGCCTGGGCACAAGCTTGGAGCAAAGAAAAAGGAGAGGAAAACAATGGGACCTCTTCTCCCAGTGCTGGTTAGAAAGGCGGGGTTCCTTTTGGAGTTTTCACTGTTGCAGCCTTTGCTGCCCAGCTCCACAACTGCGGGCTTCTCTCATGGCAGGGCAATGCTGCAAGACGAAATGGAAAAAACCCCCGAGAAACTCACTCCCACGGTGGTGGTTTCTCCAAGTGTTTGCTCCTCTCATTAGTCTGTTTTTATTTACTTTTCAGAGTTCAAGGGTGGTTGCTTTTGTATTTTATCCAGTAGTTTAGTTGTAATCAGCAGAGAGAAAAGCTGCAGTGGGCTTACTCTATCTTGGTCAAAAATAGAGGCCCAGGAAGTATTATTTTACAAAAACATAGAAACAGCCATAGAATCCTTTCTTAGGTACTTATTCATACCAGTATAAAAAATCATCTAATGTAACACCAAAAACAAACACTTTCAAAGAATACCTTATAACAAGTTGGATAATTCTCAATTTCCTTATAAATATTTTTTTCTTTCTGAATAGAGAGTGCCGCCTCATCAAACCTAAAATGAAACACAGAAATGTGAAACAAGCAGGTCTAAATGATCGATAGCAGAGGTGCCCTGAGAAATGTGCTTGACATCATAGACTGCAGAGACACCCGGAGGACAGGCAGTGTTAGCAGCTGCCCCAGGACCCAGGTTTCCACACGCTCTGCTCATTTGGCTTGCCTTTCAAATGTCTGACCGCCCACTTTCAGGCTGCACGGTGACAGAAAAAGCAAAGAACTCAAGGATGGGTTAGGTCAAATGGGGAGTTTGAAGCTTGGTAAGGACTGTCCAATAATGAGTATCACAACTTCTTTGTGATACGTATTTGAGACGATCTTCGATTAAATCACCCAAGATTTCTTTCCGCCTGACTGAAAGAACATCCTGACACCCAAGGCACTCAGTACCTTCCCCCAACTGTGTCCCTCCATCACATTCTCGCTGCTGCCCCAGTGGCCCTAGCAAGCTCTGAAGTGCCTAAAAGGGCAGCACTGAGGGGTGGCAAGTCAGAGACCTAAACAAAAGCCTTCCTGCATCTTCAATCTTCAACATTCATCTTTTCCACTGACCCTCATACATTCTCCTTTTCTTCCATTTTGCCTAATGGCAGAATGAAGATGAAAGCAAGGAAAGGGGTCACCAAAACTTTTTCCCCAAACCCTCCAGGCCCTTACCCCTTTTTCACTCCCCCAGCCCTAATTCCATCAAACCCTAATTGAATCCTCCCCTCCCTGCAAAGCTGTAGTATACTCCAAATGCCAGGACTCCCTGAGTAGTACAACTTGAGACTGAGTGAAATGCACGGTCTGTAGCCATTGCTGTCATCCCAATATGAGTTCAAGGTTATGGCAGCAACTACCAAGGGTCTGGGCATTGGGAATATACACAACCAACAGCCAAAAGGGGCAAGAGTCTGTACTATCGGGATTCAAAGAGAGGTAAGTGGTATTATAACCCAAAATAAAAATACAAAAATGTTATGCTATATGATTTTTTTTTTTTTTTTTTGAGACAGAGTCTCACTCTGTTGCCCAGGCTGGAGTGCAGTGGCGTGATCTCGGCTCCCCACAACCTCTGCCTCCTGGGTTCAAGCGATTCGCCTGCCTTAGCCTCCCAAGTAGCTCGGATTACTGGCGCCTGCCACCACGCCCAGCTAATTTTTGTAGTTTTAATAGAGATGGGGTTTTGCCATGTTGGCCAGGCTGGTCTCGAACTCCTGACTTCAGGTGATCCACCCGCCTTGGCCTCCCAAAGTGCTGGGATTACAAGTGTGAGCCACTGCACCCAGCTTATGTGTTATCTTTTTAAAAATAGTTGCATGTATACAGACACACACACCACACACACAGTGGCTTGGCTTATGCTATTATGGCTACTTACATCATGAGTTAAACTGAATCTTTATGGGATGCACCCTGGTAACTTAGTGCCTTATAAAATAACACTCAGAGAAGAAATGCGTTCTGAATTTCCACAGGTCAACTTGATAAAGTTTTGGAACAAAGTCAATTTATAAACTGGGTTTGGCAGCAGAATTCTAAGAGTGCTCCCAATTCTTGCCCCTTGGAAACATTTCCTGCATAATCCCCCTTTAAGTGTAGGTGTGACCCTCGGAATACGATGGGCCATCCTGTGATTAGGACACAAAGGGCCCTTCCTTAAGTTAGAGGCCAGAAATCAGAGTGATGCGCTCCCGATGCCTCCAATCAGCAGCAAACTGCCATGCTGTGAACCACCAAGGGGGGCACATGGCCAGGAACTGAAGGCGAACTCAAAGCTGAGAACAGTTCCTGGCCAATAGGCAACAGGAAAACAGGAATCTCTTTCACACAGCTGCAAGGAAATCAATTCTGCCAACAATCAATGAGCTTGGAAAAGGACCCAAGCCTCCGGTGAGATCACAGCCCGCTCTGACACCTTGATTTCAGCCTGGTGAGACCCTAGCTCTGCTACCTAGCTATACTAGGATCGAGCTACACCGTATCCAGACTTCTGGCCTTGTGAAACTGTGAGCTAATTAGTGAGTACTGTTTTAAGTTGCTAAGTTTGTAGCAATTTGCTATGCAGAAATACAAAATTAATGCAAGGCAGACTACAGCTAAATGTATCTATATTACTTATAATTGTGACCCTGAGCTTATAACAGATACTGTTTTATAAAATAAATTACATCAGAATATTCTGTGCCCACAGTGTCCAGATTATATCATTCTATTAGCAATCTCAGTATTTTAAACTTTTCATATATTTAACTATAAAGGGTGCATTCTTTACACATAAACTGTTTATTTCCTTGACATAATAATAGCATTTCTATGTGCTAACATATACTTACCTAACAAAAAAGCCAAGCACTTACATGAGTTTGTAGTTGAAAAAGTTGATCGACTTTGCTAAAAGGCCATGAAATTAGCATATAAAGCCATCTATTTTTAAATGTATCCAGAAAAGTATTAGTTACTTATTATAATGAAACACAGATGATTTCAACTTTCCCCTCAGGTAATACTCAATATTCCCAACAAAATGACAAGAATCTGGTTTTGCTGAAAAAAGAATAAATTGTTTTTATTTTCCCGAAATGAAACAAAACTGAAACCAGACAGAAGTTATGTGCAAATGGCAGAAAACTGTCACAGAACCTCATTCACCCCCAAGCTTTCAACAGTCACCTTCCTCACCACAACTCAAACTCCTCCTCTGGCCCCAACTATTTCCTGAACTCCAAAACCTATTTCTACCTACCTACAGAAATGTCGAGTTTATGTGTCATATTCCCAACGAAGTTTATGATCATCACCAAGAAGTCTGTGTCTATATTCCTTATCTGTTATTAATGGCACCATGGGCAGAACAGTTACGCAAGACAGAAACCCAGTGATTCTCCTTAATAGCACACACCCCACCCCTGAACATATACACACCCAGCCCTCCCTGTGTTTAGGATCTAGTGACTGTCTCAGACAACTGGTGAGAAGCAGCTCTTTTCTTTGCTAACTGAATCTTCTAGGAGGGATTTGGGTTCACTGAGACCAGACACCTTGTCTCAGAGGTATAGACCTTCTCTCAGAGGCACAAGGTCATGATCAACTTGCTGCAAAGGCCTTTTCTATATATATATATTTTTTGAGATGGAGTCTCACTGCAACCTGCGCCTCCTGGGTTCAAGCGATTCTCCAGCCTCCTGAGTAGCTGGGATTATAGCTGTGTGCCATCACGCTCAGCCAATTTCTGTATTTTTAGTAGAGAAGGAATTTCACCATGTTGGCCAGGCTAATCTTGAACTTCTGACCTCAGGTGATCTGCCTGCCTCGGCCTCCCAAAATATTGTGATTACAGGCATGAGCCACGGCACCCAGCCTGGAAAGGCATTTTCTAAAAAGGAACAAGGGCACTGGCCTTGGACTGCCTTTAAGACCATCCCAGATGTAATCTAAATGAAACTCTGAATCACTTCTGAATTATGACTCTCCAGAACTGTGAGAAGCAAGATTAAATAGATCAACTTTGCTATACTAACATAAAAAGTTATACTAATTAAACAGATTAACTTTGCTATACTAACATAAAAAATATTAAATTAGGACATCTTACGGACTCATGTTAATGTAAACAGAAAAAAAAAAAACCCAATAAAGCAAAGTCATGAATAAAAGCCCTAGATTTATAAATGTGCCCTTTGAACACATCTACGCAGCATTCTCACTTCTGCTGCTCATTCAACTAGCATTCTCCCCTCTGCTGAGGCTTCGAAGAATCTAACTCAGTGCTTGCTTTAGAACAATAGCTTTCTTTAGATGTGTCCAAACTGACTGGCAACATTGGTAATGTTTTGAGGATGGTGGTGGCCCCCATCCCTAGCAGAGCTTTCTAAAGGAATATGCACAGGCAGCTGGAAAACATTCCTCACCTGACCTCCCCCAAAAGATCCTGGCCTCTTCCCTTTCCTGTGCTACTCCCTCTACCACACAGCTTTAGATAATCTACACCTTGAGAAACAAAAGCAAAGAAGATGTGGAAAGCAGAAATACTTCAGGGGAGCTGAGGCAGTGTGGACTCTCACACAGGGCTGTCCTCAACTTCTGCCCCTTCCTGCAACTTCACTTCCTCCACTTTCCATGGGGTCTTATAGTAAGGGGCTTAGCGCTCTAGAAAGGCACTGGGAGCCTTGTTGGGGAGCATTAGGAGGTGAGCACAGATGAGAAAGGAGGTAAACTACCTAAAACTTGCCTCCTGGCTGCCCTGAAAAGAATGAGGGACACTGTTTCTAAGACATGGGGCCCCTGCTCACAAATCAGAATCTGGGTATCACCTCACAGTTCAGCTATTCTGCCACAGTCATAGCGCCATCACCAAGAGCAGCTCTGCTGCTGTAACAAACACCTTCAGAAACTAAACTGAACCATTTTCAAGTTGGGAACTGTCAGAGTTAGCATTTCAGTCACTGATTTCTGGGAAGCAACAAGTAATAAGATGAATAAAGGTAATGACCCCGGACTGACATTTAAATTAAACTTTGCTTCATGATTAAAGTCCTAATTTAAAAACAAAATGAAATTTCTATTCCATTTAGACCAAAAAAAAAAAACCAAAAAAACCAAAAAAAACAAAACAACCTACTCAGTGAAGGAAGTTCCTATAAACAAAGTAGTCTATCTAAATGAGATTAACAGTTAATTCTAGATTAATTTATTCTCATGTTACTCTAGACTGGTTTAAATTATATTTCAGAATCTGCAGTCTTCATGAAGAAAAAATTTAATTCAGTCTCAGAAAGGACAGATTCATCAGTCATTTCTATTTTGATTCCTTGACACATGAAATGGATCTTGTGTCTTTTCTGTTACTGGGAAGCTTTGGGCAAATTTCAATTAAGATATCTGCAGACCTACAACCTCCTAAAGATGTTTATCTTAAATACTATTGAGACAGAATTTTATTTTTTATTTATTTTTATTTATTTTTATTTTTTTATTTTTTTGAGACAGAGTCTTGCTCTGTGCCCCAGGCTGGAGTGCAGTGGCGCGATCTCGGCTCACTGCAAGCTCCGTCCCCCCAGGTTCACGCCATTCTCCTGCCTCAGCCTCCCGAGTAGCTGGGACTACAGGCACCCGCCACCTTGCCCGGCTAATTTTCTTGTATTTTTAGTAGAGACGGGGTTTCACCATGTTAGCCAGGATGGTCTCGATCTCCTGACCTCGTGATCCGCCCGTCTCGGCCTCCCAAAGTGCTGGGATTACAGGCTTGCGCCACCGCGCCCAGCGAGACAGAATTTTATTAATGAAAGAAACTGCTTACTAAAAGTAAACTGAGATAAAGTAAAAAAACAAAAGGAAATCCCAATAGATTTTTAGCTTTCTGAGGTTCACACAAGCTTTTTGTGCTTCAGGTCATATGTTGAAAGGTAAATATTGTATTAATAATAGTATTTGTCAAGAACCTGTCAATTTTCATGGGTGTTTATGCATCTTTGTCATTTATTCTAATATTCTTATTTTTCCTTGAGAGAGGTATCATAACCCAACCAAATAACATGAAGAAAACTGTTCCCTCTCAGGTTGCTGAGCCAGGGTTCAACCAATAAAAGCACAGTGCATGATAAATTTGGGCATTACCCTTTCAAAAAACAGCAGATCTTTTAATATCTAATTCAGTGTGCCTACTGTCTAGTAAATGTTAATATTCTATTGTGTGCTCAAGCCTGTAATCCCAGCACTTTGGGAGGCCGAGACGGGCGGATCATGAGGTCAGGAGATCGAGACCATCCTGGCTAACACAGTGAAACCCCGTCTCTACTAAAAAATACAAAAGACTAGCCGGGCGAGGTGGCGGGCGCCTGTAGTCCCAGCTACTCGGGAGGCTGAGGCAGGAGAATGGTGTGAACCCAGGAGGTGGAGCTTGTAGTGAGCTGAGATCCGGCCACTGCACTCCAGCCTGGGCAAGAGAGCCAGACTCTGCCTCAAAAAAAAAAAAAAAAAAAAAATTCTATTGTGTGGCCTGGTGTGTCTACAGCTTATACCAAAAAATTAACAAGCTATCCCCCAAATGACTTTCCAGTTCCAAATGTGGATTCAAAGTATAAAGACACAGCAATAGTTTTTAAAGACATACCTACGTCCTCGTACTAGTAGTCTGGAGGCTTTTCCTAGTAATTCAACTGCCTGCCGTAAGCGCTCTTCATTCTGAAGGAATCAAAGACAAACAAGTGTTGGCTGCTTTAATGCTGAAATGTTTTTATCCCACAATATTTATTTTGTAAAGAAGTAATGGCACTGTATCAAGGGGGGAACACGAAAGCTGCTAGTCCGTTTCACTGCTCTCTAACAGAAAAGAAATATCGCGCAACTGTGAGCACGGAAAAGTTTTAAAAGTAGCCACTGCATTTCTCTATTTTCCTACATGTTATTAATCTGAACATTCTAAGTAATTAAAGAAAAAAATAAGATTCAAACTTACTTCAAACACATTAGCTGTCTGTTGATATAACTGTACAGCCTTCTCTGGATCAACATTTTCTATAAGCCTGAATTAGACAAGAAAATGTGACTCACATGAGAAATGGAAAGCTTGTTTTTCAAGGACTTCTTTAAAACAAAGACAAGACTTCTATGCAGAGCCTCGTCCATCTCACACTCACTTTCCAGCTCGCTCCAAGGCCATGGCTGCAGTGTCTGGGGTGCCGTTTTCTAGATACATCATGCTGGCTTTCTCAATTAGCTGAACGGCCTCTGGTAGCTTCTGCATCTCCTTTGGGCAAAGGATACGCACAGGTCAGAAAATGCATCCGTTAAAGAAAAACAGAGTTAACAATCTGAAATGCAATTTTTTTTAAGTTCTGGGATACATGTGCAGAACGTGCAGGTTTGTTACATAGGTATACATGTGCCATGGTGGTTTGCTGCACCTATCAACCCATCATCTAGGATTTAAGCCCCACATGCATTAGGTATTTGTCCCAGTGCTCTCCCTCCCCTTAATCCCCAGGACCCCGACAGGCCCCGGAGTGTAATATTCCCCTCCCTGTGTCCATGTGTTCTTGTAGTTCAATTCCCACTTAGAAGTGAGAACATGCGGGGTTTGATTTTCTGTTCCTGTGTTAGTTTGCTGAGAATGATGGCTTCCTTCCAGCTTCATCCATGTCCCTGCAAAGGACACGATCTCATTCTTTTTTACAGCTGCATAGTATTCCATAGTGTATATGTACCACATTTTCTTTATCCAGTCTATCACTGATGGGCATCTGGGTTGGTTCCATATCTTTGCTATTGTGAATGGTGCTACAATAAACATACGTGTGCATGTGTCTTTGTAGAATGATTTATGTTCCTTTGGGCATATGCCCAGTAATGGGATTGCTGGGACAAATGGTATTTCTGGTTCTAGATCCTTGAGGAATCGCCACACTGTCTTCCACAACGGTTTAACTAATTTACACTCCCACCAAGAGTATAAAAACTTTCCTATTTCTCCACAGCCTGGCCAGCATCTATTGCTTCCTGACTTCTTAATCATTGCCATTCCGACTGGCGTAAGATCTCATTGTGGTTTTGATTTGCATTTCTCTAATGATCAGTGATGAGGAGCTGTTTTTCATGTTTGTTGGCCACATGTCTTCTTTTTCTATAAGGAACTTAAATTTACAAGAAAAAAACAACCCCATCAAAGAGTGGGCAAACGATATGAAATGCAATTATTTTATCCCTAATTCCTGAAAGTAAATGACTCAAAAACATTGTATAGCAATAAATATATTTAAAATGAAATGCTTCACATGATTACTCTCCCAATCAAGCCTCATTAAACCCAATCAAAAAGGTACCAGGTAATTTCTACACAGAGTTCATCACCACTTCACAGACCTTTGGGAAATCTATGAAAACAGAAAAAAACCAAAAACCTTGCTCTTCACTGTTTTCTAAGCATTTCTTTATCTTTAACTATTTACCAAGTCCCTACGACATACAAGACCTCTGCCGGCCGGGCGCGGTGGCTCAAGCCTGTAATCCCAGCACTTTGGGAGGCCGAGGCGGGTGGATCACGAGGTCAGGAGATCGAGACCATCCTGGCTAACATGGTGAAACCCCGTCTCTACTAAAAATACAAAAAACTAGCCGGGCGTGGTGGCGGGCACCTGTAGTCCCAGCTACTCGGAGGCTGAGGC